>NC_029794.2:49982777-50029866 GCF_000816755.2 Arachis ipaensis
TATGTTAAATTTGCTTGAAGTTGTATTTGGAACATGATTTTTGAGCTAAAGAACACACAACCTGTGAGATTTGAGCCTTTATGCATGGTTACATTATTTAACCATAATTATTTTATTCTTGTGTGTTTACTTCTCTATGATTGTAATCTATATTTTGTTTCATCCAATATGTCCAATGTTTATTATATTTATATGCTTGCAAATGATTGAGGCCATTATTTGTTTAAACTCACTTATCCAAATTAAGCCTACCCTTTCAATTACCTTTGTTAGCCACTTTGAGCCTTTAAATCCCATTTGTTTTATATTTTACCACATTACTAGCCTTAAGCAGAAAAATAATTATATATCCCAAATTGAATCTTTGGTTAGCTTAAGATAGAATTGTGTGTGCTAAATTAACTATGGGAAATTGTGGGAACAAAAGATAATAAGGGAATGTGTGATGATAATACAATGGAAATTTGGATACCTACTCATGTGAAACTATAAGAATTAAAAATCTATGTGCATTGATAAGCTATGTTTATTTTTATGTTTATGTTGAAAAAAAATTCCAAAAATATTCAATAAATAAATAAGGGGACAAAATTACGCCAATGCTAAATTTAAATTCAAGAATCAATACAGATATGATAAAATTAAAATAAAAAGTTGATACACGAGTATGGAAGGTGAAAGAGAAATTTCTGGGTAGCTAGGTATGAATTCTAAAGTTATATAGAATATATATAGGTTAGGTTAAAGCTTGGGTTAACTAAAGATTCAATTCATAAGCTTACTTAGCCATATATGTATCCTTATCCTTACCTTGGCCCCATTACAGCCTTGAAAAGACCTCATGATGTTTGCATTGGTATATTAAATGTTGTTGATTGGTTGGGAGAAGAACAAAAATTAGAGAGCATGATTAGAGAAGGATAGAGTGACTACCGTTTACACTAGAGAGACTAGAGTGTACATACATCATCAGTGAGGGTTTAATGCTTAAAATTCTGTGTTTCCTGCTTTCATGAGCTATCTTCGTGCACTTTTATCTGTTCTTACTGTATAAAAATTAAATTAGTGAAATTTGATTTGTAATTGTTTTGAAGAGCTTATTTACTTTTGATCAAGTGGACATGAATCATATAGTTGTATTCACATATATAGTTTGCATTGCATTGCATGAGTTTTACATGTTCCTACTCATTTATTTTATCTCCTCCAACTAAGCATGAGGACATGCTAATGTTTAAGTGTGGCGAGGTTGATAAACCATTAATTTATGGTTTATATTGTGTTTAATTGTGTGATTTTATTAACTCTTTACCCAATTATTCATTAAAAAAAAAGCATGAATTTATAATTCCTTCCTAAAAATGCTTTATGGTTGAAAACTTGCTTCCTAGAGACTTTTAATTATGTATTTTAATTCTCCTTTATTCCATTCGATATTGTGATCTGTGTGTTAAGTGTTTCCGGCTTTATAGGGCATGAATGAGTTGGAGATTGGAAAGGAAGCTTGCAAAATTGGAAGGAACACAAGAAATTGAGGAGATGACCAGCGAGAAGTGACGCGGACGCATGGGTCACGCGGCCGCGCGATATAGAGGAAATTGCAGTGACGCGGACGCATGGCTCATGCGACCGCGCGGATTGAAAACTGCATCAGTGACGCGAAGGCGTGGACGACGCGCACGCGTGGCAAAGCAAACGCTGAATGACGCGTCTGCATGAATGACGCGATCGCGTGACATGCGCGATCTGCATAATCTGCAGAATTCGCTGGGGGCAATTTTGGTCCCTGTTTTGACCCAGTTTTTATCCCAGAAAAGTAAACTAGAGCCAGGGAACACGCAGAAACAGGAGAGAACATTCATTCTACATAGTTTTAGTTTTTAGATCTAGTTTTACTCCTCCTCTAGGTTTTTCTCTCTACATATTCATAGTTCTTAGGATTTCAATTATTATTGTTTTTGCATTGGGATATTGAGAAGAGTTATTGCCTCAGCAAGACTTCGTCATTCTAGTTCGTTCTCTTTACTTGTCTCTTACTCTTCCATGTCCTTAATTTACTCAATTTCACTATTGGATTATTTTATAATTTATTAATACAAGAATTACTTTTATTTTTAATTGATTCCTTTGATTATTATTTATCATGTCTTTCTTTAATTCCCTTTCCTATGTTATGAATTCTACATTCACGATGAGCGAGTAGTTCCATAACTTGATTGGGAGTTGATTGAAAGGAAGACCTTGAGTTGGAATGCTTAAAAGAAAAATTGTAATTGGGTTTATTGTTGGATTGCCCTCTAGTCACTGACACCAATCCCTTTTAATTAAGCGGATTGAAACTTGTGAATAGAAATAGCATTCCAACTTGTTTGACTTTTCCTTACCTAGTAAGGGATAACTAAACAGAATAACCTTCAATTGTCAATTAATCTTGAGAGTATTCCAACAAGAATAGGGCTTCCAGCTAATCTACTCCCAGTCAAGGCTTTTATTTAAATCACATAAATTCTCTAATTTAATTTCCTGTTCATCAACTCAATTCATTTTTGAAAACATCTGATTAATAAAATAGCACACCTTTCTGCAACTCGTTGGGAGACGACCTGGGATTCATACTCCCAGTATTTTAATTTTAATTTTTGTGAGAACCCTTCTAAATTGATAGGCGGATTTCTGGTTGGTTGAGAACTATACTTGCAACGCATATCTTATAACAATTCTGAACTCGCCAATTTTCGCCACGTCACCCCCATTGTTGCTTCTCTGGAACTTTGTACTAGTGTGGCCCGCCCAGGGTCTGGCGTGCCACGCCCTTGTGAATGGTTGAGAATTCTCCTTTGGAATTTAGTACTGGCGTGCCACGCCCAGCTCCTGGCATGCCACGCCAGTGCATTTTTGTGGCGTTTGTTCCTAGTGACATGCCAGTTTCACATGCCCAGCTTCTTTGTTGCTTTCTTCCCATTTTTGATGTCCTTTTCACCTGAAATTCAGCACAACTCATCTCAAAGCAATGTACCATAATATTCATCAATTAATTCATGAATTGCAATGATCAATTGAGATTTATTCTCTTTTATGGTCCTCTTTATGCAAGAAAGAAGGGTAGATGATGCAAGTCATCAGGGAGGAATTGAGGTTTTGAGAATTTGTATGGCTTATGGATAAGAGAATGTGCTTTAACTCTTCTCATGATAATTAGATCAAGGAATTGGCAAGATTGATTGTTATTAGAGAGATTGGATTGCCAAGGAATTGGGATCCAATAAATTTCAATCCACCATAGATCTACTCATATGATTGAGAAAGGAGTTGAGACTCAATTGGTTCATGATGGATTATGATATCTCCAATCCCTGATGAATCATTTTCTTTGATTTTCTACAGTTTAGATCTCTCTGATTTCACTGCAATTTATATTGTTCACAGCTGTTTTAATTTCCTGCAACCCAATTCCCTTTATAATTCATGCAATTTAAGTTTCCATGCCTTTTAAGTTTCTGCACTTTTACTTCCCTGCACTTTGAGATTTAGTTATTTACTTTCCTTGCAATTTAAGATTCAGTCCTTTTAATTTCTTGCACTTTAAGTTTCAGTTATTTAAGCTTCCTGCCATTTACTTTATTGTCAATTTACATTCTGCATTCTAGTTTCTTGCAATTTACTTCCTGTTAATCAAATTTCACTCAATTCATCAACTTTTAGTTTAATTAAATCTATCACCCAACTAAAATTGCTTGATCCATCAATCCCTATTGGATCGACCTCACTCTGGTGAGTTTTACTACTTGATGCAACCCGGTATACTTGCCGGTGAGTTTGTGTGGAATCATTTTCCCTTATCACCTGGGCTTTTGGTGTTGACTCATTATTCTTTGTGAGTCCTGGGGTTCCCTTCTGTTGCTGTTCGAGTTATTTTTGATAGGGACTCCTTTTATTTTTCTTGCTGTAGGTGTAGTTGCTTTATGTCTTCTCGTAAGAACATTGTCGAGATGTCCACCAAAGTTCCTGCTAGTATGGCCGACTGGTTAGATTCGATAGTGTTGATGTGTGTCACTGTAGCTGACCTTGAGTATTTTGAGAAGCTTAGGCGATTTCATAGGATCTGTAGTAGTAGAGATGATGAGAAGAATTATGAGCTAATCTCGCCCGACCCTGAGGAGAAAGTTAGCTTTCCACCCTTAGATCCAGCAGAGCGCCCTTTTTTCTATGCCTATGACTTCTTCTTTAGCCTACTACGTATTACCCTTCCTTTCACTGAATTTGAGGCCAATCTCTTGTGGAACTGTAACATTGCTCCATCGCAACTTCACCCGAATTCTTGGGCATTTATGAAGATCTTCCAGCTACTGTGTCAGGAGCTGGGTGTCCGACCTTCCTTATCTCTTTTTCTTTACCTGTTTGTGCTGACTAAACCTGGGGTAGCCAAGAAGAAAGCTTCTTGGATCTCCTTCCGAGCTACCCAGGGGAAGAAAGTATTTTCGATGTTTGATGACTCTTTTCGTGACTTCAAGAATTACTACTTCAAAGTCCGAGTTGTTGAGAGTGCTCGGCCTTTCTTTTTAGATGAGAACGATGAGCCGACCTTTCCTTTATGGTGCCAAAAAGAACCTGTAGTTCTTAAGTATCCCTGGGAGAGTTTAGATGAGGCAGAACAGGCTTTTATAGGTGTTTTAGAGGTACATTGGGGGGAACCTCCTGATGGATGTTTTGGAAAAAAAATTCCAATCACCTAAACTCACCGGCAAGTATACCGGGTCGCATCAAGTAGTAATAACTCACTTAGATTGAGGTTGATCCCACAGGGATTGATGGATCAAGCAACTTTAGTGGGTGATTAGTTTAGTCAAGCTAACATTTAGTGAATTGTGTGAAGTTGATCAACAGAATGTAAATTTCAATGAATTGTAAATTATAGAAAGTAAATGGGCAGAAAACTTAAAGAACAAGAAAATAAAATAGCTGAAACTTAAGTTACAAGAAAAGTAAATTGCATGAAATGTAAAGGGGGCTAGGTTTTGGAAATTAAAGAGAGCAATGAAGCAAGCAATCAAAGAGATCTTGAGAACAAGTAACAGGAAGCTTAAAGTGCAGGAAAAATTAAATCAAGCTCACAGCAACTCAAATGTAAATTGTAGAAAGGAAATTAGCAAGGAGGCAGAGAATTTAAATTGCACAGAAAGCAAACTCAGCTCAAGGAAATTGTAAAAGTGCAGAAAAAGAAATTACAGAAGAGAATTGTAGAGATTGAAAGTGCATAAGCTGAATTCAAGATTGAAAAAGAGGAAGTGCAGAAAAAGTAAAAGTGTTTCAAAGAGAATTCTCTACTCTACCCTACTCCTAATGCTCTAGCAGAGCAAGCCTTCCTAACAAAGATGAAAATGATGCCTTATAGAGGCTTTACAAAATGAAAATGAAAATGAAATTGAAAATAAATTACAACTAAATGAAATTCCTATTCTAACTTGTTCTTGTGCCTTTGAGTGATGATGTGGGCTTTGCTTGCTTTGGATTTGAAAAGAGATAGGTCCAGTTGGCCTTGATGGAATTGGGTTGAAGATAGCCTCTGTTGATTGCTCTTGGTCATGATAAGAAATCCATTTGCACTATGGACTTTGGGATCATTCACGTTTGAGTCAATGTTTGAGGCAGACGTTGACTCAAACGTCTTCGTGTGATGGCGTTATGCATAACGGGTGGTTGTTGTCACTCACGTTTGAGTTCACGTTTGAGGTCAAACATGAGCTCAAACGTGATACTCCCCAAGGCAATCTTCAGCCAACGTTTGACCTCACGTTTGAGGCAAACGTTGGCGCAAACGTGGCTCTTCCTCCGGGGTATTCTTAAGCCAATGTTTGACCTCATGTTTGAGGTAAACGTTGGCGCGAACGTTGCGCTCCTCCCAGGGTATTCCTTAGCGAACGTTTAACATTACGTTTGAGGCAAATGTTGGTACAAACGTTGAGATCCTCCAGGGTGGCTGTGCTGTTATCCACGTTTGAGTTCACGTTTGAGGCAAACGTGAACTCAAACGTGATCTTCTCAATGCTGCCTTCATTTCCATTCATGCCATCTCCTTTCTTCAACCTTCCTCCAAGCTTTTTGGTCACTTAGTGAAAATTCTTGCTTCCAAGTTGAAATTGCATCACGATAAAGCTAGGCTCTTGGCATGAACCGAGCTTTGTGTGCTGATTGTCAATCTTCCTTGATTTGGTCATGGGCCACGCTTTTAAAAGCGTGGCCTAAGGCTCCAAAGCGTGCTCCAACTTCAAAGCGTGCCCAAAATTCCTCTTTTCTTCTTTTTAGCTTATTTTGTGCTCTTTTGCTTCTTTTTCTTCTTATTTCCTACAAGATTTATCAAATCAAAAGATCAAGGAAATATACCATTTAAGCACAAAAGAATGCAATATTTAAGCACAAATCATCAATTTCTTGTATGAAAAAGCATAGAAAAACCTGACATGGTGACATGTCATCACAACACCAAACTTAAACCTTGCTTGTCCCCAAGCAAGAAAAGAATCATGCAATAAAGATTAATAATCCAAGTTAAGAAGAATAGCAAGTTAATGTTCATGGTCGGCTAGTTTTCTATGCATACTACAATCACAAGAGAAAGATAGATGATTGATGCTTCTATCTAGCTCAATTTATGAATTCTTTTCCTTATACTTCTTCCTTGAAGCAAGTTTTTGATTTTCTTATTAGCTTCTCCTTTTGCGTGCTTTGCCCCATGAGTTGATAACAAATCTAGGACTCTAAATGCTTTATTTTCAAGTATTACCACTTGATACATAAGCACCACAAGCATTTGAATTAGAGGACTTTATTAAGCTCATTTGTTTCTTTTCATAACTCTCTAATCATTGATGCTTAGAGTCTTGAGCTTTGAGGGAGTGATTTTTTTGCAGTTTTGAGCCTAACCTTGACTTCTAAGTGTTTTGTTTTCAAGCTTTTTGCTTGATACATAAACACCATAAGTACTTGACAATTGTCATTGGTACTCAGAGCCTTCAGCTTTCTCATTCTTCCTCTGTTTCTTTTCTTGCTTTAATTTGTAATTGCTTTTTCAAGGTTTTCATGATTTCAAAAGATTTCACAAAATGTCCTAGATGAAAACTTCAATTAAATAAAATCTAATGTAATTGAGCAACAATTAACCATACTAGCCTTCCAATACTTGTATGCACATGCTAAGTTCTTCTTTAATGCCTTGTTTGTTTATGATAATGATACTTTACTGCTTTGAAATTTACAAAACTCAAGTTGGTAGTAATAATGGCATGGCAACATGTTACAGATCATAATTCAGGCTATGCTCATTCATACCACACATGCATACAGAGAATATAAAGACAATCATGCAATTTAAAGTGCTGGAAACAAAGGAGAGGAAAAGGAACTTTACAACCTTGTAATTCATCTTCTCTATTATTGTCATTTTCCTCCCATTCTTCCCTTTCCCTTGCCAAACTTAGAATGCTTGTTCATCCTCAAGCAACAATTAGAACAATGGCTATGAGGCTAAGATGGATCATGAATGTCTTATACAATGAAATGTTAGTAGCACATGTGTTTTAAGCAAGCAAAATTAAAGATAACAATCAAGGCATAAGAGACAGAGACATTTTGATTACATAGATAAGAAGGTGTGCGCAATACATTGCATAAAAGATAAGTGGCACACCAAACTTAGAATCTTAGTGTGACACTTTAAAATTGATGCAATCATCCAGGGGGATTGAAAACAAAGTGTTGCATGGCAACACCAAACTTAGAATGTAACCATATGCCAATTTATTGAATTTAAACAAAGCAAAAAAAGAAAACAAAGCAGAGAAGAGAAATTATACCTACTGTTGGCATGTTGTTCTTCACTTTCTTCCTCTTCTTCCAGTTTGTTAAGAGTAATGACCTCAAGGGATGAGAAGATTCAGCTATTTCCCCCTATCTTGGTCTCTCCTCAGCAAGCTTTCTTTTGTTAATGACTTGATTGAGCTTGCTTGCTAGTGGTCCAGGGATTGGATTGCTTGTGGTTGACCTCCTCTTGAATGTTGTCCTTGCTATTTTGGTCACAATCTTCTTCTCGGTGCTTTTGTTAATTGCCTTCACTTCCTTGAATTCAAGACATGGTTGCTGTGTAGTTTTTGGAGTGTTTTCTTCATCAACAGCCTTTTGAATTGGTTGTTCCATGAGCCCTTCCTCTTTCTTTGTTGCACTCAACAATTGAGCTACCTTCACTTCCATGTTTTTGAGGGAGTTTTCTAGTTCTTTCTGGTATTTCTCTTTCTCCTCCGCAAATCTTTTGAGCATGGACTCAAGTTTTGAGAGTTTTTGGCTATTGAAAGTTTGTGTGGGTGGTAAGTTTTGAAAGGGGCTTTCTGTTGAAGCATGGTCAACTGATGATATCTTTGGATGAATATCATATGGAGCATTAGAATTCCCTTCCCAGCCACCATTGAAATAATTATTTGTATCATTTTGTGATGGAGGGAAATATCCCATATGATTTTCTTTCTCATCTTGTGTCTCTGAAGCAAATCTCCATGGATTGGAGTGCTTAGAATTTGTATTTTCTTGGTGATATTCCTTGTCACCATTAGAGATTAGTGATGGTGGGTGATATCCCATAAAATTTTGTTTTACCATAAGATGAGTTGAACTCCATTTGTATTTTGTAAAATGCAACATCAATGAAAATTGAAATTACTCATATCAGAGATAAGAATTTCTTAATGAGGAAAAAACTCAAACACCTTGGTTTCAATCTAAAACAGAGAACAAAAATAAAGAAAATGCTTGATCTAGACTTCTCACCCACTTAATCATTGTTGATCTAAATCAATCCCCGGCAACGGCGCCAAAAACATGATGGGTTGGAAACGGATTTTCAACACCCAAAACTCACCGGCAAGTGTACCGGGTCGCTTCAAGTAGTAAAACTCACTTAGAGTGAGGTCGATCCCACAGGGATTGATGGATCAAGCAACTTTAGTGGATGATTAGTTTAGTCAAGCTAACATTGAAGTGAAATTGGATGCAATGTAGCCAACAGAGAGTAAATTTGCAGGAATTATAAAGTGCAGAAAGTAAATTGCATTGAAACTTAAAGAGCAAAAAATGTAAATTGCAGAAACTTTAATGATAAGAAATGTAAATTGCCTCAAATGTAAAGGGGGGTTGGGTGCTGGAAATTAAAGAAAGCAATAGATCAAAGCTTAGAACTCTTGCAGAAAGCTTAAATTGCAAGAAAGTAAATTGAGAGCAATGTAAATAGAGAAGCAAAATTGCAGTGAATTAGGATTTTAGAGCAATTGCAGAGGAATTTAAAATTGTGCAGGAAATATAAATGAGATTTGCAGCAAGCTTAATGTAATCTGAATTGAGGAACCAAACAGAAAGTAAAATGCAGCTCAATTGCAATAGCTAAAGGAAAGTTGAAGATATCAGGGGTTGGATGAGACTAGAGAACAAGTCTAGATCTCAATTCCTTCCTTGATCCAACAAAGAACAATTACAAAAGAAGCAGAAGAACAAATTGCAGAAGAAATAAAAGATGAAAGCAGTAAAGAAAACTTGGATCCAAATCACAGTTTCTAGAATTATGCAGAAAAATAAACAAAGAGATCCCAAGGTGAGATTGAAACAGAATTTCTTCAATTCTCCACCTAAGATTCAAAACAAAAATGAAAACTAAGAGAGAGCTCTCAAATCCCACTCCTACTACTCCGTAATGGAGCCAGCCTCCTAATGAAATGGAATTGATGCCTTTATATAGGCTTTACAAAGTGAAAATGAAAATAAAAGTGAAATTAGAAACAAATTACAATTAAATGAAAATCCTATTTTAACTATCTCTTGCGCCTTTGAGTGATGATAATGGGCTTTGCTTGCTTTAGATTTGGGTTGAAGATGGCCCTAATTGATCACTCTTGGTCTTGAGGAGAAATCTGTGTGCAAATTAGATTGTTGGTGCTTCACGTTTGAGTCAACGTTTGGGGGCAAACGTGGACTCAAACGTCTTCGCAAGGAAGTTAGCAAAAACCAGCAATCTGCTGTCATTGGCGTTTGACCTCACGTTTGAGGTCAAACATGAGCACAAACATTGAAGCTTCTCCAAGGCAACCAGCAATGGCGTTTGACCTCACATTTGAGGTAAACGTTGGCACAAACGTGGCTCCTCCCAGGGTATTTCTTAAGCCAACGTTTGACCTCACGTTTGAGGCAAACGTTGGCGCAAACGTGAGCTCCTCCCAGGGTACTTCTTAAGCCAACGTTTGACCTCACGTTTGAGACAAACATTAGCGCAAATGTGAGCTCCTCCCAGGGTGCTCCTTAGCTTTAATTAATAATGATAATGCATTATAAAGCCTGATGAAATGCATAGTGACATGCATGCTTTCAACGCATTTGGCATTCATTCATTAAATGAATAAGCCAATGTACCGTTCATTCATATCATCCATTCTTAATTGGCATTAATAATTAATGATTTCATGCATGCACTCATCAGCGCCTTATTTAATAAATGTGGGTAAAAGGTGATAAAATCCCTTAAATGAGGCATAAGATAAACCCTACAAATGGGGTTTATCAACCCCCCCACACTTAAACCAAGCATGTCCTCATGCTTAAACCAAGAGAGAGCAAAGGGTATCAACATTTATTCAATGAAATCTAACTAAATGCAACCTAAACTATATGCAACTATCTACATGAATGCAATTGCTTGGTCAAAATAAATCAATTTCCAAGAAGCATATATGCACAAGGGCTAAGGACTAGCAAGTCTAATCCACAATTGAATTGAGTTATTAAATATTTTTACAAACTTGCAAGTAGAGTGATGATTATAGGTGAAAACATGTAATTGAGCATCAAACCCTCACCGGATGCGTTTGCACTCTATTCGCTCAAGTGTTTAGGGTTGATTCTCTCAATTCTCCTATATTTCATGCTTTCTAAGATTTGTTTTTCTTCTAACAATTAACATTTATTCTATGCATGCATACAATTATCATGAGGTCTTTTCTTTAGGTTGTAATGGGGCTAGGGTCAAGGTAGGATGCATATTTGGTCAAGTGAGCTTGAAATTTGAATCTTTGATAAGCTTAAACTTCCCACCTAACCTATGACATCCTATACAATTAAGTTCTAACCTAACTACCCATTTTTTTACTTTTTCTTTTCAACATACTCATGCATTTTCTTTTCTTGATCACAACACATATGCATTGATTCTTATTGACTTTACTTTGGGGCATTTTGTTCCCTTTTTATTTCTTTTCTTTTTTTCTTTTTCTTTCTTTTTCTATTTTTTTCTTTTCTTTTCCATACTCTTCTTTTTGTTTCTTGTTTCTTGTTCTTTTGTTTTTCTCATTTTTTTTCGTTCTTTCAAACTATATACAAGAACATCAATGCATAAGGTCTATACATTTTAATTAACACATGAGCATGAACTCAATTCCCAATATTTATAACAAAAATACAAACTAACATTTTATTCAACCAATGTCCCAAGGTTCCCACACTTGAATGATACACACACACTAGCCTAAGCTAATCAAAGATCCAAATAAGAATATTTATTTATTTTTTTTGCTTTAAGGCTTGTAATGTGCTAAAATGAAGAACAATTGGGTTAATCATAGGCTCAAATTGGCTAACAATGGAAGATAAAAGGTAAGGCTATTTGGGAAAGTGAGCTAAATAAAATGATGGCTTCAATCATATAAATGCATGAATACACAAAATAATGGACATAAAGAATCGATCAAATCAAAGATTACAATCATAGGAAGAGAATAATGCACACAAGAAGGAAAATAAGTGGTTATAAGATGTAACCACACAATTAGGCTCAAATCTCACTTGCTTGTTTTCTTAGCTCAAAAATCATGTTCCACAATATATGTAATTCAAACAAGTTCTATGAAAAGTTTTCACTCAAATCAATTGGTGCCCTATAGATAGAAATCTTGAAAAATCTCACTATTTTGACTAAGCTTATTGTGTATATGTATGCAAAAATAAGAAAATGAAACACAAATCCTAAAAGACCTAAAATGAAATGCAAAAGTGTTGGGATTAGAAACTTATCACCCAAAATCACCGATCGGTCGGACGACCTCCCCACACTGAAAAGTTTGCACCATCCTCGGTGCACTCAAAGATAAGCAAGGGGGTACGGCGACTCTCCGGATTGCTACCTTCAGCTGGTAGGTCAACCGGTTGCTGCGTGTTCTTCGCGCTTCCATTTTTGCTTGCGGTACATCATTCATGAAAAAACAAAAATATAATACCATAAGATGAGAAAACAAAAGCAAGGAATCATGCATTATTGGAATGAGGTACTAATCACTAGAATTGAGTGAGTGAATTAGTGTGACATTAATGACAAATAAGTGTGTGAATTTTAAATTGCGCGTGGTTTAGAACACACATTAGCATAAAAGCTATGTCACTAAAGAAGCATGCATTTCACTTATTCTAGTGTGCTTGAGATGATTTAAGTAAACTTGTAAGGTAAAACAAACACTAAAGAAGCGTGAGAGCATTCAAGCTATAAGCATATGGATGCATATAATCATGAAACACAATGCATCAAGGTAAATACATAACATCCAATGTCAAGAGATTGCCTAATCAAAGAATAGGGTTCAAATCACATGGTGGCCAAATCATGCAATTCAAGAAGAGTTACAAGCTCGAAGGCAATTCTCATCACTTGGTATTCTTAAAGGTAAGCATGAAAAACTCAAAACCAAGTAGCAAAATATAACCTCAACAATAGAATCCAACAAAGATTATAAACATAATGACGTTGAGATAACATCCCGTTTAGTACTCAGCAAAACAATTAATGGTAAACAATATTAACAATCCAACACTTACAATGAAAAAGAGAAAATGAAATGAAAACTAACTAATTAACTAATTAGTTAACTAAAATTAATGGTTATCAATGGTGTTTGGGAGTGTTGGATAGGGGTAGAAGAAGGGAAGAAGAAAGGAGAAGAAAAAAAAATGGAAAGAGGAGAAGAAAAAAGGTGTATTGAAAAAAGGGCATCCGCGCGTACGCGTGCATGGCGCGCGCGCGGATGGCAGTGCAATGGAAACGACGCGTACGCGTATATGGCGTGTGCACGTGGATGGCTTATTTCGAGAGTGACGCGTATGCGTCATGTACGCGTATGCGCGAATGGTTTTGTGCCAAAGGCACAGTGCACACATGGCATTCGCACAACTCTCGGGTCAATGTATGGAGGAATGATATTTTGCAATCCACGCATACGCGTACATGGCGCGTGTGCATGGATGGTCGAAAACGCTTGATGCACACGTACGCGTGCAGTGCGCGTACGCATGGATGGTGCTCTATTTTTTCAAAAAAAAAAATTTCTATGTTTTTGCACCAATCCAAGCATTCCAAACCTCCAAGTAGCTACCAAGACACCATAAAACCTTATTTAAGATACTAAAATACCAATTATACTCAACAAATCAAAACAAAACATGAATTTAAACTAATTACCAATATGAACAAAAAGAGAAAATGAAAAGAAGTTACCATGGTGGGGTGTCTCCGACCAAGCACTTTTGTTTATTGTCCTTAAGTTGGACTTATGGGGAGCTCCATCAAGGTGGCTTGTGCTTGAATTCATCTTGGAACTCCCACTAATGCTTGGTTCTCCATTGTGCCCCAAGATTCCTTATTTATTGCACCAAGTGATGATGGAGTTCTTCACAAGCTTGGGGCTCCCAAAGTTGATCCTCTTCTTGTAATCCGGGATCCCACACTTTATTTTCACACCCATCTTGAAGTTGATTCTCATTGATCCATGTGGGTGCCATAGTTTTGGAATTCTCATTTAAGTAACCAAACAATATCCTAGACCCAAGCAATCTAGTTCTATACTAACTGTTGCAATTAAGCTTTGAACGTGTAGCCATCATGTACCTAGAATGATATTTCCAACCACTAGCCATCTCCCTTTTACTCTTAAAGCCACAAATACATCTAAGTTGACCATCTGTCTCTAGAAAACCATATTCAAGGGGAATAATAAAGCTTATGTATAAGGAATTTACCCACTTGAATGAAAGAATAGATGGTGGTGGCTTGGAGAGAGGTATCTCCAATGTGCTTGTAAGCTCTACTCCCTTGTGCTTTTCCTTGATTGTCTCCACCTCTTTACAAACTTCTTCCTTCTCAATCCTTTGTTCATCAATTTCATCTAACTCTTCTCTTTCACTCAAATCATAAATGGGAAAAAGAGAGAAATCTACCTCCACATTGCTTTCTATCTTATTGGGAGAAGGTTCTTCAAACTCAAAGGATTCACCACCAAGAAGGTTGGATGCATGATCTTCATCACCAAGGGAGCTCAATTCTTGCTCCACTCCTTCCAAGTCTTCATTCAAAAATTGTTTTGGAGGTTGTGCACTCTTCTCCTCAACATCAAATTCAATCTTCTTGGATGGATTTTCTATGATTTTAGCTTCCCATGGAGGTTCCGCATCTCTTAAGTCTTCAACCACTTCTTTCTTTTCTTCAATGATCATAGGCTCCTCCAATTGTTCTAACACAAAGTGGTATTCCTCATGCTCCACCGGAGTTTCCAATCTCTCCTTCATGCTATGCTTTTCAATTGATTCTCCACATGTGACCATGGGAGTGCTTTGAGTGCTCAAATATTAGGAGACTAAAATGCTTACTACCTTGGTCAAGGTAGCCACAAATTCTATTGTCTCCTTTTGCATTTCTCCTTGCCCTTGAAGTATAAGGCTAAGGGTTTCATCTATTGAGGATTGGGGTGGATAAGAGAGTTCAATGTCTTGGAGAAAGGATTCATGATAGGAAGGTGGTTCTTCTTGGTAAGGATGTGGTGTATATTGAGCTGGTTCTTGGGAGTAGTGATCTTGGAATGGTGGTTCCATATGTGGCTCATATGGTTCAAAAGGTGGTTGGTATGGTGGATATGGATCAAGGTCATATGGAGGTGTTCGGTGAAAATAGGCTTGTGAGTGTGGTTGAGGTTTATGTTGAGGATATGACTCATAGGCATATGGTGGTGGTTCTTAAAAGTCACAAGGATGCTCGCCATAGCCATTTGATTGATATGCGTCATAGAATGGCTCTTCTTCATAGTGCATTGGTGGAGGTTGTTACCATGAAGATTGATTATATGCATATGGCTCCTCCCAACTTTGATTGTCCCATCCTTGATACACATTCTCATTATAGTCCTCATTTTCTACAACATATCGACAACCAAACTCATAGCCAAGGTGAGAATTCATAATAGTAAGAGAAAATAAGAAACAAAAGCTAATAGGAAATAATGAAACAAAGTCCTAAAATTAGCAAAAACTAACAAGTGATCCAAAAATCAAGCTATTCACAATATTCACATATATACAATAACCAATAACATAACACCATTGCAACTCCCCGGCAACGGCGCCATTTTGATGATTGGACTCTTGACGGTTTAGAATTTCACAAATGAAGTCTCGTTGTAAAGTATAGTTTCTAAACCAATCAATAATCCTTTCATACAAAAATTTGTTTGTCACAAGTACAAACCCCTAAAATCTATAAACCGAAGTATTAAACCTCGGGTCGTTCTCCCTAGGAATTGCAACAAAGTGTGTTGTTATTGGTTATGAGTTATATTTGGGGTTTTTGATAAGAGGCATGAAAAGTAAATGCAATTGAAAATAAACTAACAACTAAAGAGGTCTTGGCAAGGTTTGGTGGTCAAGGATCTCTATCCTAATCACTAACCACAACATGAGAATTGGTAAGGACCAACCCCACTAAGTCAACCCCTAACTAATAGTAGAGCAAAGTCAAGTGAGCTATGTCAATCTAAGTCCATAAGTCCTAGTTCTCCACCAAATCAATTAGTGAGATCTAGAGTTGATGGCTCCCAATCATCAATCACTTGGACATTAGTAATTCAAGAGTTCCTAAGTTACCTTCCCAAGCGAAGAGCACTAAAATCTACTCTAAAATCCAACCAAGCATTTCATCAAACACTTGAAAGGCACAAAAGAAAAGCAAGAGGCATTTATATTCTCTCTAGAAAAGTAAACTCATACTAAAAGAAGCATTTTAACAAAAACATAGAAGGCAATAAAAGTAAACAACATGAATTGCAAGAATTAAAGAGAGATCTAACTAGAATAGCAAGAGATCAACAATAGAAAAGGAAGATAATTATGAAACAATAAAGAACTTACCAATTGCATTGAAGAAGAAATGTAGATCTACAAAAGAAAGTTCATAAACTACAACTAAAAATACAAAGGAATTACAAGAGAAGAAGAATTCTACAATCTACAAGAGAATAACTGAAGATGAAAGAGGAAAATTAAGAGAGAAGAAGAAGAAGTAGATCTAGATCTAAAACCTAATCCTAATTCTAGAGAGAAGTGAGAGCTTCTCTCTCTAAAACTAACTAAAGCATCATAAAACTAAAATAAAACTAAACTAATGACTAGATGTATCATCCCTCTTCAATCCTTGGGTTAAATAGGATTAGAAATGAGTTGGATTGGGCCCACAAGGCTTTAGAATTAGCTGGCCATGCATTGCTTTAAGTAGATCATATGGTAGCAACAACGTGTGCGCCTACAGTGCGCGTACGCGTTACCATACATGTAGCAACTATGGCAAATCTTATATCATTTTAAAGCCCCAAATGTTAGCTTTGCAACGCAACTGAAACCGCATCATTTGGACCTCTGTAGCTCAAGTTATGGTTGATTAAGTGCGAAGAGGTCGACTTGACAGCTTTTGTGATTCCTTCATTTCTTCATGAGTTCATCATTTTTACATGCTTTTCCTTCATTCCCTTGATCCAATCTTTGCCTCCTAAAGCTGAAATCACTTAACAAACATATCAAGGTATCTAATAGAATCAAAGGTAAATTAGATTTTGCTAATTTAAGACCTAAAAAGCATATTTTCACTCTTAAGCACAATTAAAGGAGAATAACAAAAACCATGCTATTTCATTGAATAAATGTGGGTAAAAGGTGATAAAATCCCTTAAATGAGGCATAAGATAAACCCTACAAATGGTGTTTATCAGGAATCAAATCACAATAATTCATAATTCACAATTTTAGGTTTTAGATGTATTTTCTAGAGAGAGAGAGGCTCTCTCCTCTCTCTAGGTTTTAGGATTTAGGATTTCTCTTAGTTTTAGATTCATTCCTTCCCAATTCCAGGTTCAATGTTCCTTTAATTTGTTTTTCTTCTACTTTTTATATATTCCATTACTTTAGTTTATCTATTCCTCTTTTGGATTCTCTTATTCATTTTGGCTATGAATTCTCCATGTTATATTTGAATTTCTATTTAATGCAATTTGAGGTATTTCAGATCTATGATTTTAATCTAGCCTTTTACATTCTTAGCTTTGGTTGAGTAATTGGTGACACTTGAGTTATCAAACTCCCTTGTTGATTGATATTTGGAATTTTCTGGTTGATTTGGATCCCTCTAAAGCTAGTCTTTCCTTAGGAGTTGACTAGGACTTAAGGAATCCCATTGATTAGTCCACTTGACTTTCCTTTATTTAGTAAGGGTTAACTAAGTGGGAGCAATAAACAATTCTCATCACAATTGATAAGGATAACTAGGATGGGATTTTTAGTTCTCATACCTTGCAAGGGTTTTCATGATTATTAATTTACTTTCTTGCCAATTTATTTCCTTGTTTATTATTCAAAAACCCCAAAAAGATATAATCTCATAACCAATAATAAATACACCTCCCTGCAATTCCTTGAGAGATGACCTGAGGTTTAAATACTTCGGTTATATATTTTATTGGGTTTGCTTTAGTGACAACCAAAACTTTTGTACGAAAGGATTCTCTGTTGGTTTAGAAACTATACTTACAACGTGATTATTTTTATAAAATTCTTTACTGGCAGAAAATCCGTTCGTCAAAATGGCACCGTTGCCGAGGAGTTGTGAAAAACCCCGATTTCGTGGTTTATCTTGTGCTTAATTTGGGAGATTTTATCACCTTTTCTCACATTTATTCAACGAAATAGCATGGTTTTGTAATTCTTCCTTGATTTGTGCTTAAATGTAAAAACATGCTTTTTAGGCCTTAAATCAGTAATTTTTATTCACTTTAATTCCATTCGATGCCTTGATGTGTTTGTTGAGTGATTTCAGGATCATAAGGCAAGTATTGGATGGAAGAAATGAGGAGAAAAGCATACAAAGAGGAGAATGCATGAAGAAACAAAGATTGGGAAGGCATCAATGGGCGCACACGCGTACAAGGCGCACACGCGCCAAAGTGGTTTCGACTAGAGACGCGCACGCGTACATGCCGCGTCCGCGCGGGTGAAGATTTTGTCAATCGATGCGCACGCGCACGTGGCGCGCACGCGCCGATACTCTTATCTGACCCACTTAAAGGCAAAATGGTGGGGGCAATTTCTGAGCTGCCCAGGCCCAATTCCAACTTGTTTCCGAGTGTATTTCATGCAGAATTGAAGTCAAAGCAAGGGGGAGCAATTGTTTGGTAGTATAGCATCATGTAGGTTAGTTTCTAGAGAGAGAAGCACCCTCTTCTCTCTAGAATTAGGTTAGGTTAATCTCTTCTAGATTTAGGTTTAATTTCATGTTCTCATCTTATTTCCTTTACAATTTCTTGTTCTACTACTCTATTCTTCTTAGTTTTCATGTTAATTTCTCTTTTATGTTCATGGATGCTATTGTTGGATTTGATTTACTTTTAATGCAATTTAATGTTTGATGTTCTTTCAATTGTTGGTTTGAGTTGTGATTTACTTTCCTTGCAATTGGTAGTGGGTAGATTTTACTATTTCTTGTCATTTATTATGCTTTCCTTATACACCCACCAAGTGTTTGACAAAATGCTTGGTTGGATGTAAGAGTATAATTTTATGCTCTTGGCTTAGGAAGGTAACTTAGGAACTCTTCAGTTACTAATATCCAAGTGATTGACGATTGGGAGCCATTAACGCTAGATCTCACTAATTGATTTGGTGTAGAACTAGAACTTACGGACTTGGATTGACATAGTTCATTTGACTTTCCTTTATTAGTTAAAGGATGACTTAATGGGGTTGATCCTTGCCATTTCTCATGTTGTGGTTAGTGATAAGGACAGAGGTCCTTGACCGCCAACCTTTGCCAAGACCTTTTTAGTTGTTAGTTTATTTTCATTGCTATTTACATTTCATGTCTCTTATCCCAAAAACCCCAAAATACCTCATAGCAAATAATTGAGCACTTCATTGCAATTCCTTGTGAGACGACCCAGAGTCTAAATACTTCGGTTATAAATTCATTGGGGTTTGAACGTGTGACAACCAAATTTTTGATTGGGAGGATTGTTTGTTAGTGTAGAACTATACTTGCAACGAGAATTCATTCATTTGAAGAAATTCTAGACCGACACGACAATTTTTTTAAATCAAGTTGCAATTGTGTGCCTTATTATTGGTTATTGTAAATATTTGCTTTTGCTTGTTTATTTGTTTTTGTTTTTGTTTTTGTTTTTAATTTTTATTAGCTACTATGAATTCTCACCCCTGTCGCTTTGAGTTTGGTTCCAATGTTGTTGTAAGGAATGGACGCTATAATAAGAATATGCATCAAGGTTGGAATAATCAAGGATGGGAGAAGCCACAAGGATTTGATCAACCCTCTTGGCAACAACTCCCTCCAATGCACTATAACCAACAACCATCCTATGATGCAAACCAAGACAATAGTTATGGTGGACCCTTTCGTGACAACCAACCTCCACCAAATTACTATGGTCAAGAGCCATTCCAGGGTGCATACCAAGATGATGAATATGGTGGACCCCCTTGTAGTTACCAACAAGCGCCACCATATGCTTATGAGCCCCCTCCTCAACATAACTTTGAACTACCATACTCACAAGCCCCTTTACACCATTCACCTCCATATGACCCTAATCCTTATCCACCACACCAACCACCATATGAACCACACCCAGAACCACCACCTCATTATTCACCATCTCCATATCTTTATCAAGAAGAACTACCTCCGTATTATGAGCCCTTTCTCCCAACAAATGAACCCTCCTATCCACCCCAACCTCCATTGGATAACAACACACTCATCTCTAATATCATTGGTCTCACCTCTACACTCCAAAATCTTATATCCCGCATGAACCAACCATCTACCTCCAATATTCAACCCTCAAGCTTTAGCATATCACCACCCTCTATGGTAGAGCACCCACATCCATCAATCCAAGAGCAAGATGATCCCAGTTATACTATTGATATGGAACAAGAAAGAAGGAATCATCTTCGTGAATCTATACTTCATAAGAAGCTAAAGGAGGCCCTAAAGGCGGAGGTAGGAGAGACCCTTGAAGGAAGATGTCAAGAGGTAGAGGTTAACAAGGAGGAGCTGGATTTTTGTACTAGAGCAAGTGGAGAAAGCCAAAATCACTGAAGAAGAGGAAGTTGTTGAAGATTTAGGAGATGCGGAACCTCCATTTGAACCTCAAGTTAAAGAGCCTCCTTCCAAGACGGTTGAATTTGATGTTAAGGAGGGTGTACAACCTCCAAGGCATATCATGGTTGAAGACTTGGAAGCGGTTGATCATGAGATGGGTTCAATAATTCATGAGCTTCCACCTATAATTGAACCCTCTCCCATTGAACAAAAGGGAAAGGTTGAAATTGAAGAAGCTTGAAAAGAGGTGAAAGTTGTCTAGGAAGAGCACAAGGGAATGGAGCTTGAAATCACCTTGCCAAAGCTGTTGCAGACCTCTCCCCTAAAGCCATTACCATCCAATACAACATTCAACTGGGTAAAATACTTATTCTTAACCTGCACCTTCCCACCTGAATATGGGCTACTTGAGACAGATGGTCAGCTTAGAGCTCTTTGTGGCTTTAAGAGTAAGAGGGAGATGGTTAGTGGTTGGCAACACAATCCTAGATTCATTGTGGTAGGAAGCTTACAGCTGAATTATCATGGTTAGGCAAATACTAAACTGTATGGATCTAAAAAGCTATTTGGATGCCTTAGTGAGAATTTAGATTGCTTACCACCCGCATGGAATCATGATGATCAACCTGAAGACGGGTGTAGAATCAAGATTTGGGATCCAGAAATATATGAGGATCAATTTTGGGAGCTCAAAGCTTGTGAAGAACTCCATCAAAGCTTGAGAAATTTACCTAGTATTGATAGAGCTTATTGGAAGTCCAAGCATTGATGGAAGTTTCAAGACGAGTTCAAGCACAAGCCACCATGACAAGGAGCTCACCAAATGTCCAACTTAAGGACTTTAACTAAAAGTGCTAGGTGGGAGACAACCCACCATGGTATGATCATTCTTTTTTAGTCTTAGTTTTATTTTGTTTTGTTTTATTCTTAGTTTTATTTTATTCTATTTTTCTTAGTGTTCATTCATAATGCCTGTATCAGCATTTGCATTCTGCATTCTGCATATCGTATAAAAAATAAAAAAATAAAAAAATAAAAAAAGGGGGCAAACCACGCGTGCGCGCAGGCCACTTGTGGGCGTCGATAGCAATTTCGCTCCCTCATCCAATGAACAGAAAGTTGTGATGGAATCGTCCGGCTGGTGTGCTCTGCGCACAATTCAACCCACGTGTACGTGTGTATGATGCGTGCGCGTCATCTGCCACATGGGAAATCCACGCGTACGCGTCAAGCACGCGCATGCGTGGATAGGGAAATCGGCGTAAATAGCATGTTGGACAGAAAGTTGTGCTGCCCCCATGCTGGAACTGTGCTAGAGGCACAAGGTCATCCACGCGTACGCGTCCCTGACGCACGCGCGTCATTTCGCTTCCAGACCACCCACGCGTACGTGTGGGCGACGCTTACGCGTCGAACGGCCAACTCAGTTTTCACGCGTACGCGTGATGCACGCGTACGCGTCGTGCCCCATTTCTAAATTCTTACTTCTCTCCTTTCTACTTCTTTCTTTATTATTTCTTACTTTCTTCTTCTTCATCTCTTTAACTTCACATCCTTCTTCACTTTCATTCTATTTTTACTTAATTTATTTGCATACTTTCATTCACTGCATTTTAATCTTGTGCATACTTTTATTTTCTTCTCTACGTTTATTTATTTTACCATTGGTGTTAATTGCTATTATTCAACTGTTACATCTTTTCTGGTATTATTTTGGTGCTTAGTGACTTATTTTACACTGTGGGATGATATTAATTATCTGCCAATGCCAATCTTTTATGATACTTACATTCCATTTGCATTGACATGAACTTATATTGATACTTTCATTACCCACACTCTTCCCATTTGTTGCGAATTTTTTGCAACATTGATATGCCATTTGCTTCCACTGTTTTCTCAATTGCATGTTGTAGCTACCATGTCCCACCGATACTTTATTTGTTTTCTTATCTTTATTCTTGGGTTTCTTTTCTTCCCTTTTCTCTTCTTTCAAGATAGCCACCAGGAAGGGAACCGGAAGACGTTTCAATGGGACAACAAACAAGTCCATCTCCACAATCCTTGGAGAAAAGCGTCAGCTGGAGCATCCCGTCCACTTGCACATCTTAGCATGCACCGAGGATGGTGCAATCTTTAAGTGTGGGGAGGTCGATACCGACTTCCGTGGGTAATTATTTTCTTCTCAACACCAATGTTTTATTTGGTTTGCTAGTTCATTGTTGTATTTGCATGTTTGATTGCATATTTGTTTGATTTTATGCATATCTTACCACCACTTGGTTAAAGTAATAATTTTCTTTTTCAAGAAACCTTTTATAACATTTCAATAATTTGATTTAAAATTTTTGATAAACTTGTTTGAAGGAATATCATATTGGAACATGGTTTAGAGCTCGAACACACAAAACCAGTGAGATTTTTAAGCCTATTTGAGCGGTTGCATTTTATCAACCAATATTTTGTTTTTGGTGTATGTTTTTCTCTCTAAAATTGTGATCTTTGTCTTGCTTAATTCTATATTTGCATTATTTGATGTATGCATGCACTTATATGATTGAGGCCTTTGTTTCACTAAGCTTACATACCCATATGGCCTTACCCTTTCATTATCCTTTGCAAACCAATGTTGAGCCTATTATACCCCTTTGTTCTTTACTTTAGCAAATCATTAACTCTAAGCGGAAAACAATAATATCCTTAATTTGAATCCTTGGTTAGTTTAGACTAGTGAGAGTGTTCATGATTTAAGTGTGGGGAAGTTGGATTTGCCAATATTTGGTTTAAGAATTGGGTGTTGTATATCTTTATGAAAGTGTGAAAGAAATGTTTAGGACATGCTCGTGCATTCAATAATTTAATCATATGCATTGAGAAAAACAAAAAAAATAATAAAAAAATAAAATAAAATAAAGTAAAATAAAATAAAAAGAAAAAGAAAAAAAGCGAAAAAGAAAAGAAAAAGAGCAAATAAGTAAAAGGGGACAAAATGCCCCAAAGTAAATGGTGAAAGAAATGCATATGTACTGTACTCAAATTAGGATGCATGAATATTTGGAAAACATGGTTAATGGATAGTTAGATTTTGTATTGTGATTACATGGATTGTCTTAAGTTAGGTGGGAAAAGTTTAAGTTAATTAAGGATTCAGATTTTAGTCCACTTGGCCAAATACAATCCTACCTTGACCCTAACCCCATTACAACCCTTAAAAGACCTCTTGATATGTGTATTTTATGCATTAAATTTTTGTTGATTGTTAGATGAAGAGCAAGCCTTAGAAAGCAAGGAGATCGAACCTTAAACACTTGAGTGATTAGAGTGTATACACTTTCGGTGAGGGTTCAATGCTCGATTCTTTGTTCCCGGCTTTCATGAGCTATTTTCTTCTGCAACTTTACTTGTACTTTATTTTGTGATTTGAATTAGTGAAATCCAGTTCATATTTGTTCTTAAAAGGTTTGTTTACTTTTAACCAAGTAGATAAAAGCATTTTGCATTTAGTTGCATTCATATAGATAGGTTGCATTTCATACTTTCTACCATTCCTCTTCACTCTCTTATAGCTTCTCTTGAGCTTAGCATGAGGACATGCTAATGTGTAAGTGTGGAGAGATTGATAAAGTACTATTTTATGGTTTATCTTGTGCTCAATTGAGTGGTTTTTATCAAGTCTTTTACACACTTATTCATACTAATTCCATGGTTTTACATTTTCCTTCCTAATTTTGTGCTACGAGTGAAAACATGCTTCTTTGGCCTTAAATTTGCCATGTTTAATCCTCTCTTATTACCATTCGATGCCTTGATATGTGTGTCAAGTGATTTCAGGGTTTACAGGGTAGGAATGGCTTGGAAGATGGAAAGGAAGCATGCAAAAGTGGAAGGGATACAAGAAGCTGAAGGAACTGCTAAAGCTATCCAGCCTGACCTCTTCATATTAAATCGACCATAACTTGAGCTAGAGAGGTTCAAATGATGCGGTTTCAGTTGCGTTGGAAAGCTAACATCCGAGGCTTCGCAACGATATATAATTTGCCATAGCTGTTTCGAAGATAGTTGATGCATACGCGTGGATCACGCGTACGCGTGACCTGGAGAAAATTCAATCCATGCGTATGCATGGACGACGCGTACGCGTGGACGACGCGTACGAGTGGACGACACGTACGCATGACTTCACCACATGCTGGACGTATCAAAAATCGGTGGGGGCGATTCCTGGGCTTTTTTGACCCAGTTTTTGGCCCATAAAACACAGATTAGAGACTATAAAGTGGGGGAATCAAAACACAACAATTCATAATTCACAATTTTAGGTTTTAGATGTAGTTTCTAGAGAGAGAGGCTCTCTCCTCTCTCTAGGTTTTAGGATTTAGGATTTCTCTTAGTTTTAGATTCATTCCTTCCCAATTCCAGGTTCAATGTTCCTTTAATTTGTTTTTCTTCTACTTTTTATTTATTCCATTACTTTAGTTTACCTATTCCTCTTATGGATTCTCTTCTTATTCATTTTAGCTATGAATTCTCCATGTTATATTTGAATTTTTATTTAATAAAATTTGAGGTATTTCAGATTTATGATTTTAATCTAGCCTTTTACATTCTTAGCTTTGGTTGAGTAATTGGTGACACTTGAGTTATCAAACTCCCTTGTTGATTGATATTTGGAATTTGCTGGTTGATTTGGATCCCTCTAAAGCTAGTCTTTCCTTAGGAGTTAACTAGGACTTGAGGAATCCCATTGATTAGTCCACTTGACTTTTCTTTATTTAGTAAGGGTTAACTAAGTGGGAGCAATAAACACTTCTCATCACAATTGATAAGGATAACTAGGATGGGATTTCCAGTTCTCATACCTTGCAAGGGTTTTCATGATTATTAATTTACTTTCTTGCCAGTTTATTTCCTTGTTCATTATTCAAAAACCCCAAAAAGATACAATCTCATAACCAATAATAAATACACCTCCCTGCAATTTCTTGAGAGACGACCCGAGGTTTAAATACTTTGGTTATAAATTTTATTGGGTTTGCTTTAGTGACAACCAAAACTTTTGTACGAAAGGATTCTCTATTGGTTTAGAAACTATACTTACAACGTGATTATTTTTATAAAATTCTTTACTGGTAGAAAATCCATTCGTCAGGCATCTTTTAGCCCGAATAGGCTATTTGGATATGCTCTGAGTTCTTTTTCTTGTAGGCCGAGTTTGTCAACGGCAGATTTGAATAGTATATCCGCAGAGCTGCCTTGGTCGACCAATGTTCGGTGGAGGTTGGCATTGCCAAGTATGATAGTAACAACCACAGGGTCATCATGTCCTGGGATGATGCCTGCGGCATCCTCTTGAGTAAAAATGATAGTGGGGAGGTCTGATGGCCTATTCCCTTCTCCGACATTGTATACCTCTTTAAGGTGTCTTTTTCGGGATGACTTGCAGATCCCTCCTCCTGCGAATCCTCCATTGATCATGTGAATGTGCCTTTCAGGGGTGTGAGGGGGACATTCAGCTCATCCCCCTTCGTCGTCCCTTCTTTGCTTTTTCAGTTCATCCGCTCTGTTGGCCAAGAACCGATCTAATCTCCCTTCTCGTGCCAATTTTTCTATGACATTCTTTAGGTCGTAGCACTCATTGGTAGAATGCCCATAGATTCGGTGGTATTCACAATACTCTGTCTGACTTCCTCCTCTCTTGTGTTTAATCGGGCGAGGTGGTGGGATCTTCTCAGTGTTGTATATCTCTCGATAAACGTCCACGAGAGACACTCGAAGTGGGGTGTAGTTGTGGTACTTTCTGGGTTTCTCAGTAGGGTGGTCTTCTTTCTTCCTAGGTTCTTTGTCTGTGTCCCGAGGTGGGTAGGAGAATCCAGTCTTGGAGGTTTCTCCTAATCAGGGGTTCTCCTCCATATTAATGTATTTTTCCGCCCATTCTTGAACCTCGTTGAGAGTTGTTGGATGCTTTTTGGATATGGAGTGACTAAAAGGTCCTTCTCGTATGCCATTGATGAGACCCATGATGGCTGCTTCTGTTGGAAGATTTTGTATGTCCAGACATGCTTTGTTGAATCTTTCCATGTAGTTGGGAAGGCTTTCCCGATCTCCTTGCTTAATCCCTAGCAGGCTTGGAGCATGCTTGGCTTTGTCTTTCTGGATGGAGAATCTAGCTAAGAATTTCTTGGCGAGGTCATTGAAGCTTGCTATTGATCTTAGCGGCAAGCTATCGAACCACTTTATTGCCGTCTTGGATAAAGTGGTCGGGAAGGCTTTACAACGGATTGCATCTGAGGCATCCGTAAGATACATTCGGCTTCTGAAATTACTGAGATAATGGCTTGGATCAGATGTACCACCGTGCAGGGTCATGTCAGGTGCTTTGAAGTCCTTTGGAACTTTAGCTTTCATGATCTCCTTTGTGAACGGGACTTGGTCCTTGTGGGGGCTATCTTCGCGGCTGCATCGATTGGTCTTAGTTTTGAGGTCGGCTTTGAGCTTTAAGAGCTTGTCCTCCAGCTCTCGACGCCGTCTTTTTTCTCTCCGGAGGTCTCTCTCGGCCTCTCGCTACCGTTCAGCTTCCTGCTCGAGCTGTTTAAGGCGGTCCTGTTGTTCACGGATTGCATCTAAGATCTTTATGTTTGGGGTTTACTTGTCTCCCTTGGATTGAGATGTTTCTTTGGATGCAACATCCGTGTTCTTATACGGTGTTCTTTCTTCCAAACTGGAATCATGATCGTCGTCAGTATTGTCTGCCATGTCGGTGGGATGACTTCTAGGTCCCCGGCAACGGCGCCAATGTTCCGTGGGTTACTTGAAACTGGAGGTCAATCTCGGATGAGATCTTCGGGTGTGACCGAAGCTGTTGGGACAGCCACTCGCTACCATTCAGCTTCCTGTTTGAGCTGTTTAAGGTGATCCTGTTGTTCACGGATTGCATCTAAGATCTCTGTATTTGGGGTTTGCTTGTCTCCCTTGGATTGAGGTGTTCCTTTTGATGCAGCATCCGTATTCTTATGTGGCGTTCTTTTTTCCAAACCGGAGTTACGATCTTTGTCAGGATTGTCTGCCATGATGGTGGGATGACTTTCATGTTCCCCGGCAATGGTGCCAATGTTCCGAGGGTTACCTGAAACTGAAGGTCGATCTCGGATGAGATCTTCGGGTGTGATCGGAGCTGTTGGGTCTGACTTGCTGAATCTTGAGATGCTGCTGATCCTTGGTCACTGGTGGGTGGTGGTACCTGCAAGAGACTCCGATGCTTAAGTTAGCACGGGCTTTAGGTAGGTTTTTTTGTAGAATCAGAGTATGAGTTATACTTGGGTGCTCCAGTGTATTTATAGTAGTGTGGAGTGACCTTCCTTTAGATAAGTTTGTTATCTTATATAATCTTTTGTGGGTAAGATTACCTATCTTTTGGCCACCCGTCTCCAGGTGGGCTGTGATCCTCTGCTTTGGGCCAGCTTGGGCCTCGATTGCGAGTTTGTCTGAGCCCTTTACGAAGAGATTGGAGATGACCAACCTTTAGAAGAAGTCGGTCGTTTTGACGTCGTCCAACCTGAACCATACAGCTCGGCCTAGGGTATGAACACTAAGGTACTCCATTCCTTGGTTGAGCCGCTTCTTCTTCAACCGCATCCTGTGCCTCATCCTCTTCTTCAACATCTTCTACCTCAACAATGTCTTCAACTTGACTGTCTTCTCTTGAGCTTGGCTCCTCAGGACTCCTCTCTTGCAATGTAGTGCCGGACCTCAAAGTGATGGCATTGATTCCACCCTTGGAGTTGGGTAAAGGTGGAGAAGGAAGTGCACTAGAGCTTGAACATTGATAGTTGGGGGTGGAGGGTTGGTGCACGAAATTGTGATTACACTTTTCACAACTCCACACAACTAACCAGCAAGTGCACTGGGTCGTCCAAGTAATACCTTACGTGAGTAAGGGTCGATCCCACGGAGATTGTCACCTTGAAGCAAGCTATGGTTATTTTGTAAATCTTAGTCAGGAGGTTAATAATAAGAGTGATTGTATTTATGAAAAATAAATAACATGAAATAAATAGTCTTGTGATTCAGTAATGAGAAACAGGCTGAGGTTCCAGAGATGCTCTGTCATCTGAATCTCTGCTTTCCTACTGTCTTCGTCTCCAAAAACGCATGGCTTCCTTCAACGGCAAGCTATATGATCCTCTCGGATGAAAAATAACAGGTACGATCTCTGCACGGCTAATCAACTATCGGATCGCTCGTCTCGGATGAAAAATACCATGTACAGCTACCGCACGGCTAATCATCTGTCGGTTCCCACTAGTGTCAGAATAGGACCCTTGTCCTTTTGCACACTGTCACTGCGCCCAACATTCGCAGGTTTGAAGCTCGTCACAATCATCCCTTCCCAGATCTTACTCAAAATACCACAGACAAGGTTTAGACTTTCCGGATCCCAGGAATGCTGCCCATTTAGTTCTAGCTTATACCACGAAGGTTTTAACCTCTGGACTCGGTCCGTGGATCAGAAACCCAAGAGATACACACTCAAGCTGTCGCCCAATGACTATGTTGAGCTCAGATAGAACGGAGTGGTTGTCAGACACGCGTTCATAGGGTTAAGGATAATGATGAGTGTCACGGATCATCATGTTCTCCATGTTGAAGTACGAGTGAGTATCTTAGAATAGAATCAAGCTTGATTGAATAGAAAACAGTAGTAATTGAATTAATCTATTGAAACACAGCAGAGCTCCTCACCCCCACCTATGGGGTTTAGAGACTCATGCCGTCAAAATTACAATATGAAGTGTAAAAATGTCAAAAGGTTTAAAATGAATCTCTAAAAGTAGTTTTTATACTAAGCTAATAACTTAGGTTTATAGAAAATGAGTAACTAAGTGCAGACAGTGCAGAATTCCACTTCTGGGACCCACTTGGTGCGTTTCTGGGCTGAGCTTTCAAGCTTTCATGTTCATATGCCCAAAGTTGGTGTTAAACGCCACCCTGAGTGCCAGAATGGGCATTTAACGCCGAAAAAGGTGCCAGTTCTGGCGTTTTACGCCAGAAAGTTTTAGGCTGACCTTGGACGCCAGTTTGGGCCATCGAATCTCGGGCAAAGAATGAACTATTATATATTTCTGGAAAGCCCAGAATGTCGACTTTCCAACGCAATTGAGAGCGCACCAATTGGACTTCTGTAGCTCAAGAAAATTCATTTAGAGTGCAGGAGGGTCAGAATCCAATAGCATCTGTAGTCCTTTTTCAGCCTCTGAATTAGATTTTTGCTCAGATCCCTCAATTTCAGCCAGAAAATACCTGAAATTACAGAAAAATACACAAACTCATAGTAAAGTCCATAAATTTTATTTTTGAATAAAAACTAATAAAAATATAATAAAAATTAACTAAAACATACTAAAAACTATATAAAAACAATGCCAAAAAGGGTAAAATTATTCGCTCATCAAGGGTGGTTCCATACGGGTTATGAGAGCTTGTAAAGTGGAGGTAAGACCGGTGAGGCTAGAGGTAAGAGAATTTTGAAGCTCTTTTTGTCCTTGAAGGATAGAATGGAGTGTTTCATCTTAGTTGCAGGAAGAAGGAGGGTAGGTGATTTGAGGGGCTTGTGGTTGGTTGTTTTGAGGTGCTTGAGCTTGCCTTTAGTGAGGTATCCAATAACTTTGGCCTTGGTTCTGCTGTTGGTATGGAGGGTTTTATTGATACCGGTTCTATTGATAGTTATTGTTCCACCTCTGATTTCTACCATTGTCTCTGCTTCCTTGGTTGTAGCTGTCCCTCCATCCTTGGTTAGAATTGTCTCTCCATCCTTGGTTGGAGTTGTCTCTCCATCCTTGGTTGGAATTGTCTTGCCAACCTTGATTATAGTTACCACCTTGGTTGTAATTACCGCCTTGTTGATAGTACCCTTGATTCGGACGGTTGTAGTAAGTATTGGTAGCCGCCAAGGTGTTGTCTTCTTGGAGTTGTGGACATTCATCAGTGTAATGAAAATAGCAAGTGCATATTCCACACACTCTCTAAGGGACCAACTGTTGACAATGTTGTTGTAGAGGAGGCTGAGTGTAACACCCTAATTAACCTAAGCCTTACCTCGCGTCGAAAAGCAAAGGTTAATCAAAGATTACGACAGTTCTAAGCTTATACATATAATATATAGAAGGAATAATATAATTTAGAAGCCCGATGAAGGATATAGCTCAAAAATAAGTTTTAAAAATCGCAAAATATACTAACGAAGTGATGCCAAGGCATCTTAGGCTAGTTTCACTAGCCTTTTTCTCTTGTTTTTAGTAGGTTTTATACATTTCTTAAGCAATAAATAAGTATTTGGATGAAAATTTCATGCACACCTTGATTCATGCAAACATGATTAATTTGATGCATTTTCATGAGATTTATGCCATAATTACTTGTGTGCTAAGAATGAGGTAGATTCTTGTGATTTTAGCAAAGTTGTGATGTATTTGTTTGGTTGATAATAGGAGGAAAGAAGTAGAGGAGGAGCAAGGAAAGGAAAGGAGGCAATGCAACTTTCTGCAAGTTTCTGGTGCCAATGTTGGAGGTAACGTTGGTAGTCCAACGTTACCTCCAACATCCTTGAAAATGTTCATTTCTGAAGCTGAAAGAATTTTGGGCGACGTGTATGCGTCAATGACACGTATGCGTGAAGGAAGAAAATTTTAAATCCACGTGCAAGCGTCAGTCACGCGCACGTGTGTAATGGCAAAATTGACCATCCACGCGTACGCGTGGGTCACGTGTACGCATCACCAAACGAACGTTAGAGGTCCAACATTACCTCAAACGTTGCCTCCAACATCCGCGATGAGTAGCCCAGAATTTGGAATTGAGAAACTTGAATCGACGTGCACGCATCTTTGACGCGTACGCGTGGAAGGGAAAAATGGCAATGCACGCGTACATTCACGCGAACGCGTGGTTTACGCGCACGTGTGGACGCGAGAACGTTGGCACTCCAACGTTGAGTCAAACGCCAATGACAGCAAGCAGAACTGAATTTTCAAAGCGACGTTTGATCCAATGTTGCCCTCATACGTGATCACCAACGTTAAAGCCAATTCATTTCCAAAATGCACCTATACAAAATATGAAAGTTAGTTGCCAAAGCCCATCACTAGAGAATCACTCCTAACTGCTTCAGCCAAGGCCCACATCCAAATACTTGATCCAATTGAAGATGAGAAGAGGATTATAAATAGAAGAATTGTTGAAGATTGAGGAGCTCTTGGGAGGCCCTGAGGGGACTCTGGGAGTTTATCACTCTGTTTATTTTTCTTCTGCACTTTTCCCTTTTGTTTATGTACTTTCTTTTCTTTTACTTTTTAGCTAGGCCTTATTTACCTGCACTCTTCTTTCTCTGTATATTGAATTGAGCTATGAACAACTAAAACCCTTTCATTGAGTTAGGGAGCTCTATTGAAATTCAATAGTGGTTTTCATCTTCTTCTTCTTTCTTTTGTCTTGATTTTTGTTAGAAAGCTTTCGATCATAATTCAATTGGATTGTTGTCTTGACAGAGAAGCTATCCATAATTGGAATTCTTTGGATCCTTGAGAGAGGGATGAAGAATTCATGCTAGAATTGCTTTCTCACATTGGATTAGATTGGGGGTTGGATAGATATTGTGACATTTAATCCTACCAATACTTTGATCTTTGAATTTGTGTGGTATAGTCAGTGACAGAACTTCAACTCTTTTCATGAGCAATTAAAGCAAGACATTGGGCAATTGTTCATGCTTAGAGAGATTGGTGAGCCAAGACATTGGGATCCAATCATCTAAGATTGCTAAGAAATGTCAATGAATGCATTGATTGATGAAGAGATGAAAATGATTTGATCCGGAGAATTCAATATCTCCTGAAACCCAATGAATCCCCATCTCTGATCTACCCATTCTGTTTACTTTCTGCTCTTTAATTTCATGCTAAACCCCGATTCCCGTTTAATTTCTTGCAATTTAAGATTCTGTCATTTAATTTCTCACAATTTAATTTCTGTCATTTAATTTCTTGCAATTTAAGTTTCCCACCGAATTTACATTCTGTAATTCTCAACCAAATTTGATTTTGCTCAACTAGCATAATTCTCCAATTAACATTGATCAACCAACCAATCCCTGTGGGATTTGACCTCACTCTATAGTGAGTTTTTACTTGACGACAATTCGGTGTACTTGTCGGTAGGAAATTGTAGAGAGACATTTTTCGAGTGAATCAATTTATGGCGCCGTTGCTGGAAATTAGTTTTGTATTGACAATTACTAAATTGGAGGATAACTAGATTGAACATTTTTCTTTTCTTTTGTTAATAGTTTTTGTTTCAATTTGTTACTGCTATTTTCTGCACTTTGAGTTATTTTTCTTTGTTCATTTACTTTTTAGCACACTAACCACTAGCTGTTTGTAATATTGCCTCACTAAGATTTTCTCATTAATGACAATGGAGATTCCAATGTCTTTTGCTGATTATTATTTGAGACAGAGCATCTTGCAAGAAAGAAGGGAGCATCCATCATATTCCTATCAATCGAATTTTCTGGGAAGCTTCCCACCACCACAGGATTATTCATGTTATTATGCTCATGGTGGGTGGGAGCATCAAGAAGCTTAAATGGGGTACTTCCCAGAGCCACAAAATGGTCCATATTTTGGTGAAATTGATCACTACTCAAGTTGTGGCTGGGAAGATCAAAATTAAAGGAATTTCACTCATTCATACCCCATTCATCAAAAGCCATCACCTCTTAATTATCCAACCTCACCTCTGAGTTTTACATGTCCAAGTTCTTCATCACTTGAGTATGCTTCAGCACAAAATTTCTTCCTAGATCCATACAATTCATTTCACCATTCACAAAATTTATTCCACTACATATAAAATTCTTTTCACAGTCCACAAAACTCATTCCACTACCCACAAGAGTCATACCACTCTCAGAATATATAACCATAATACAACCAATTCTATTCACAAGCCCACCCCAACCAACCATCACAACGTACACAACCCCCTTTAGATCAACTTGCGAGGATAAAACTCCTCCTTGAAAAAATGATAAAGATAAAGGAAGAGGAGAAAATAGAAACAGGGGACTTCATTCAATGGTCCAGAGCATGGAGGCAAGAACAAGACATCACCTTCAGAAACATAGAAGCAAATTTAAACCATAGAGTAAAATACATTGAAGAGATGCCTATGAAGGAGGATGAGGACTAAAGGGTGAGTGCAAGGGAGGAATCAGAAGAACAAGAAAAAAGAGGCATTCATACCAAGTGAGATTCCTATGAAGAAGGAGGAGGTTGTGAGAAAATATAAGCCTAAGGCTCCATACCCACAGAGGCTACTAGGGAAGACAAAAGAACATGCAAACTCACTTCCAAAAGACTCAATGCAACATCATGTAGAAGAAAGGGAGGAAGCCAACCAAGGGAGTCCACACTCCAATGAAACAGAGAGTTGCATAGAGGGTGAGTTCAGTGAACCACCAATTCAAGAAGTTCTTGATGAAAAAGAAGCTCCAACTATCCAACAATACCCAAGTCTTGAGATAAAAGATGTGAAGGCAGTAAATACAAGCACCAAAAGGAGAATTGAGACTGAGAAACAAAGGACCATATCCATGAAGAACAGAAGGTCAAGGAACAATCAAACTGCTGATCCAACAAGCAAGTTCACTCAAGCCAATCACAAAAGAAAGCTTGCTAGAGAGAGGCCCTCACCATAAGGGGCATTAGCTGGCTCCTTTTTCCACTTGAGGTCATTCCTCTTAACAAACTGGAAGAAGAGGAAGAAAGTCATGAACAAAATGTCAAGCTAATGACATTAAAAGAGCGCTTGTTGGGAGGCAACCCAACTAGAGGTAGTTTCCTTTTCCTAGTTAATTCAATGAAAGATTTAAGTAGATTCTCTGTATTACAAGGAGCTAAGTTTGGTGTTCCACACCAAAATAATTCAAAGGGTGAATGTGTGATGCTAAGTTTGGTGTTCCACCACTGATTTCATTTAAAAACATATTGCAACCCTTCGATGATAAGTCACTGACTCCAAACAATTAGAGAAATTACTTAACATGTGTGTAGTTTTTAGTTTATAGTTGTTTGTCTAATCCATAGTTGTTTTCTTAATAAAAGCACATGAGGTTCTCTGCATGTATTCAATCTGCTGCATTAGGCAAGGAACTAAATTTGGTGTTCACACACCAAATTAAGTTCAGAAACTCACAAGCATACATGCATACTAATAATTTTTAAAGTTCTTGGGGAACAAGCAACTTCCAATAACTTTGCAGGAAGACAATCAACCCTTGGGAAGAACTATGCACCATCATCCAAAGAAACAAAGAAGGATACAAAAGCTATGGATGAGGATGAGAAGGACGAAACAGGAAGACACCAAGAGGTTGTATTGTTACTTAACTGTTTTTGGTTTGTAATGCTTAAATTGGAAGTCTGAATGTACCCCTGCTGAATAGCATACTTACATCTGCTTTCTTTAAATTTCAAATAAGTATTTTAGTCTAAGTGTCTGGGTGAATTTCACTTGCTTGAATGTATGCTTGTTCCCTTGTTTTAATTAAATAAAAGAAATGTTTGAACAGAAGTGAATTAGTTCCATTTGGTAAGAAATAAAATAAAGATTGAGTGGTGTTATGTATGTCTGATGGTGTAGCTAGCTCACTAATAATGAATAAAAAGGTAGAGTGTCCCTCTTTAGTGTAAATTCAGCTGCTGTCCATGAATCTTAGCAAATAGAAATCCTTAAAAGAAAGAAAACAAACAAAAAAGAAAGAAAAAGAAAAGCCAAAAGTGGCAACAAAAATAGAAAAAAGCAAAGAATAAGGCTAGACACCAATAGCTTAGACCTTAGGACATATACCTGTGGTGTCTTTATACTAGGATCTGCGTGGATGATTAGGTTCTATGAAGTGCTTTAACACTTGGTAACTTGGGTTAACTAATCCGGGATTATCGACCAAAAGTCCATTTTCAAGAGCAACCTAGTTAAAGGCATTTAGTAACCCAAAGAGGTGCTAGGCATCAATGTCTTAAGAAGAATTGTGAGCCAAGTGTCTGTGGTGAATATGTATTGAGTGAAAATAAGATAAGAAGCTACTACAACACATGACACTAAGCTACAAGTGAGAAATAAGCTCACAGAAAAAGAAAAATAAAGATAAAAAAACAAACCAAGGATGAATAATAAAAGGTCATAGCAGTATGTTAGTTAATGCTCAAAAGGGACAATTTTCACCTAAGAGTCAATAAAACTGAGCTGCAACATTCTCCACATAAAACTCCATGAATTAATGTTAATCACTTGCTGATATGGACATTACTTCTGTTTCATCCTTTCTTCTCAATAATTCATTGCTTGCTTGGGGACAAGCAAGATTTAAGTTTGGTGTTGTGATGCTAAGGCATCTTAGGCTAGTCTCACTAGCCTTTTTCTCTTGTTTTTAGTAGGTTTTATACATTTCTTAAGCAATAAATAAGTATTTGGATGAAAATTTCATGAACACCTTGATTCATGCAACCATTGTTAATTTGATGCATTTTCATGAGATTTATGCCATAATTACTTGTGTGCTAAGAATGAGGCAAATACTCGTGATTTTAGCAGAGCTGTGATGTATTTGTCTGGTTGATAATAGAAGGAAAGAAGCAGAGGAAGAGCAAGGAAAGGAAAGGAGGCAATGCAACTTTCTGCTAGTTTCTGGTGCCAACGTTGGAGAGAACGTTGGTAGTCCAACGTTACCTCCAATGTCCTTGAAAATGTTCATTTCTGAAGCTGAAAGAATTTTGGTCGATGCGTACAAGTCAATGACGCGTACGCGTGAAGGAAGAAAATTTTTAAATCCACGTGCAAGCGTGAGTCACGCGCACGCGTGGAATGGCAAAATTGACATCCACGCGTACGCGTGGGTCATGCATACGCATCACCAAACGAATGTTGGAGGTCCAACGTTACCTCAAACGTTGCCTCCAATGTCCTTGATGAGAAGCCCAAAATTTGGAATTGAGAAACTTGAATCGACGCACACGCGTCTATGACGCGTACGCGTGAAAGGAAAAATGGCAATGCACGCGTAGGCGTGGTGTACGCGCACACGTGAATGGGCAAAAACATAGCCTTGACACGAACGCGTGGTGTACGCGCATGCGTGGATGCGAGAATGTTGGCACTCCAACGTTGAGTCAAACGCCAATGACAGCAAGCAGAACTGAATTCTCAAAGCGACATTTGATCCAACATTTGCCCTCAAACATGATCACCAACGTTAAGGCCAATTCAATTCCAAAATGCACCTATACAGAATATGAAAGTTAGTTGCCAATGCCCATCACTAGAGAATCACTCCTAACTGCTTCAGCCAAGGCCCACATCCAAGTACTTGATCCAATTGAAGATGAGAAGAGGGTTATAAATAGAAGAATTGTTAAAGATTGAAGGAGCTCTTAGGAGGCCCTGAGGGGGCTCTGGGAGTTCAGCACTCTGTTTATTTTTCTTCTACACTTTTCCCTTTTGTTTATGTACTTTCTTTTCTTTTACTTTTTAGCTAGGCTTTATTTACCTGCACTCTTCTTTCTCTGTAAATTGAATTGAGCTATGAACAACTAAACCCCTTTCATTGGGTTAGGGAGCTATATTGTAATTTAATAGATCAATAGTAGTTTTTATCTTCTTCTTCTTTCTTTTCTCTTGATTTTTGTTAGAAAGCTTTCGATCTTAATTCAATTGGATAGTTGTCTTGATAGAGAAGCTATCCATAATTGGAATTCTTTGGATCCTTGAGAGAGGGATGAAGAATTCATGCTAGAATTGCTTTCTCACATTGGATTAGATTGGGGGTTGGATGGATATTGTGACATTTAATCCTACCAATACTTTGATCTATGAATTTGTGTGGTATAGTCAGTGACTGAACTTCTCTTCCCATGAGCAATTAAATTAAGACATTGGGCAATTGTTCATGCTTAGAGAGATTGGTGAGCCAAGACATTGGGATCCAATCATCTAAGATTGTCAAGCAATGTCAATGAATGCATTGATTGAGGAAGAGATGAAAATGATTTGATTCGGAGAATTCAATATCTCCTGAAATCCAATGAATCCCCATCTCTGATCTACCCATTTTGTTTACTTTTTGCTCTTTAATTTCATGCTAAACCCCCATTCCCATTTGATTTCTTGCAATTTAAGATTCTGTCATTTAATTTCTCGCAATTTAATTTCTATCATTTAATTTCTTAAAATTAAGTTTCCCGCCAAATTTACATTTTGTAATTCTCAACCAAATCTGATTTCGCTCAACTAGCACAATTCTCCAATTAACATTGATCAACCAACCAATCTCTGTGGGATTCGACCTCACTCTTTAGTGAGTTTTTACTTGACGACAATCCGGTGAACTTGCCGGTATGAAATTATTGAGAGACAGTTTTCGAGTGAATCACGAAGCTATTAACTTAAAGCACAAGATATAGATACAATATAACAATAGATAGTAGTATAATGTCATGAAAATCTAGCCACGGCTCGTAGAGTTTAAGCCGGCTAGCCATATATACAGACAATTCAGAACTAAGCAGCAAAATCAGCTTATACAGGTTTTTCTCTCTCAAATACAAGCCTCTAGGCAAAACATAATACAAAAGTGAGAGATATATAACAAAATAAATCAAAAAGACTCCAAGAGTAACAAGATCCTCCGCTTCTGTCACCACCCAAGCAACTCACCGAGGTGGGTTGCGACCTGCATCTGAAGAATACAATAGAAATATGGTATGAGAACTGGAGGTTCTCAGTATGGTAACAGTGCCCAGTGATGTAGGATATAAGACCCCGGGATGCCAAAGGCAATCCTAGACTTCATATCCATCACAAGATTCATCTTAGGCATACTAAAACAATAAAGCATAACATATAAATCTTAACATAAATAAATAGGGTACTCTATCTTAAGGGATTTCTATTCTAACCAAACACCACTGTCCCACAACCTTCACCAACCTATCCTCCATGCGATTCCATCGCCACCGCCTTCCGAACCTCCTCAATCCCAGTAGAAATCACAATTAATTACAATGCAAGTAAAACACAAGTAGAAGCATATAAGGCAAGTAATTCAAGTAAGCAAATAGGCATGTTATTCATTTAGGCATACAATTACAAGTCGGTAAAGCATACAAACAGATAGAAGATGCACATGATGAATGCCTGCCCTATTGGATGTGATATCACATTGTTGGTTCAACTGCCAACCCGACACATCTCCATGGAGATGTCGCCCTTCGGAATCATCATTGGGAACCCCCGAGATATAGTGCTCGGATCACTATCCATGGTTTTGTGCCTGCACACTCTATTGATCCGAAGGGATGCAAGCAGGATACTCTTGCCTCGGACCTCACTGATGAGTGAAAATTAGATTTCCACACAAACTCACCGGCAAGTGTACCGGGTCGCATCAAGTAGTAAAACTGGTCGATCCTACGGGGATTGATGGATCAAGCAACTTTAGTGAGTGATTAGTCTAGTCAAGCTAACATTGGTGAATTGGATGAAATTAAAGCAACAGAAAGTAAATTGCAGGAATTATAAAGTGCAGAAAGTAAATTGACTGAAACTTAAAGAACAAGGAATGTAAATTACAGTAAATGTAAATCAGCAGAATGTAGATTGGACAAAAGCTTAAAGAGCAAGAAAATTAAATTGCAGCAAAATGTAAAGGGGGCTGGGTACTGGAAAATTAAATGGAAGCAGTAATTTAGAACTCGGAACAATTGACAGAATCTTAAACTTGCAGGAAGAGTAAATCAAATTGAATCAAGAATAGAAATGTAAAAATTGCAGATAAGTAGAAGTGCAGAAGAGTAAATCAGCAAGAAGACTTAGATCAATTCTGAAATCTCAAAGAGAAATTAACAATTTCAATGAAATAGCAAAAACAGAAAGAAAGCCAAGAGCTCAATTGCTCTCTCGATCAAAACAATAAGGAAATTGCAGAGGAAGGAAAATGAAACAGAAAAGAAAAGAAAACCCAAATCTGATTTCTAATTCTCAAGTTCACAAAGGAAAATTTGAACAAAGAGCTCTCCCTTTTTGAAATGAAATTGATGCCTTTATATAGGCTTTATAAAATTAAAATGAAATTGAAATTGAAAACAAATTACAATTCAAGTGAAATTCCTAATCTATCTATTTCTTGTGCCTTTGAGTGATGTTAATGAGCTCTACTTGTTTTGAGGTTTCAATGGGCGTGAATTCGAATTAATTGAGCCGAAGTTGCACTTAGAGTGGGCCCTTTTGGTTTGGCCTTGAAATGGATCCAAATGGTGTTGGCTAGCTCTCCCAATAAAGCGCTCAGTGCTCTTTAGTGAACGCTCCGTTTGGGCATGCCACTTTGGGTGCGTGCTTGGTCTCTCTAGCGTTCAATAACTGAATGTTACTTTCACTCTTCGAACGCTCTCTCTTGGTCCTTTGATGCACTTTGCTTCCTTGGATGTTCAATCTTTTGAACGTCGAGTTCACTTCTTTGAATGCTACCCTTTGCTTTGTTGGGCTCTTAGTGCGCTAGCCTTGCTTCCAAGCTTCCCTTGCTTAATGAACGCTTGCTGCCCAACTTTCAATTAATGTAACATTCTTTGCCTAGTGAACGCTAGCGTACATTCAATTAGTTCATTGGCATTAACAATTAAGGATTTCATGCATGCTTTCATTGGATTTATTAATTAATGCTAATGCATTAACGTTAAAGCAAATTGCTTTAATAATGTATTTCATGCATTCTTCCATTGGCTTTAATTAATAATGCATTTATTTCATTCATTCATCATTAATAATTAAATGCATGCATGCATGAGCATCAATGCATGATAATTCAAGATAGCATGATTATTAATTATTAATGCATGCATAAGCATTAATGCATATGCCAAGGCTTCATGGTCATGGGCCACGCTTTTAAAAGCGTGGCCTAAGGTTCCAAAGTGTGCTTGATGAATCCATATTTGATGATGATTTTTGGTTAGAATTGAATGGATTTTCACCACATAAACTCACACTTATTCCCTTGAATAGTATGCTTTTGATCTCTCTTCCCAATTTGTGCTTGATCATGAAAATGTGCTCTTCTATACCTAATTAAATATATTTTTATTCCATTTGACTTCCATTCGATGCCTTGATGTTTTTGGTGAGTGCTTTCAGGTGTATAAGGTAGGAATGGATTGGGGAAAATGGAAGAAGAGCATGCAAAGTGAAGGAAGTAAGAGAAATCAAAGGAGTGAGCTCAGAGACGTGTGCGTGCGCACAACTACATGTGCGTACGCACAGCCTTCCAAGCAGAGCACGTGGAGTGCAGCGAGCACGTCACGCGTCCATCCATGCATCGCGTAGTGTGCGTATGCACACCTTCCTGTGCATCCGCACAGGCCTGGATTTCTCGCGAAGTGTGCAGACGCACGCGTCTGTGCATCCGCACAGGTGTCCGCACATGACTTCATTAAAATAGCACGTGCCTCGTGATTTCGGGGCTTTGGATGCCCATTTCTGAAGTCTTCTAGCTCATATTGGAGGAGAGAATGAAGCCATAACATACCATATCATTTAGGATAGTTTTAGGAGTAGTAGTAGGGAGTTTTAGTTTAGTATTTCTCTAAGTTTTTCATCATATCTATTAGGGTTTATATTAGGGTTTTACATCCAAGTGCCATTTCCATTTTTGATCTTTGATTTTGCAAGCTTTCATTGTAAGTATTCTCTTGTTATTACTCTTTATAGTTACATTGTCATTACTTTTTCTTCTAATCCAAGTTATAGTTCAATTTTGCTTTTCTCTTGCAATTTAATTTTCTTGTTGATGAATTAGATGTTTGATGCTTGTTACATGCTTTTTTGTGTTATTCTTGTTGATTGAGATCAATTGTTGCTTTTAGTTTCAAGCCTTTACTCATTTTCCTCATGTTTAAGCTTTTTGCCCACCAAGTGTTTGACAAAATGTCAAACATGGTTTTAGGCTAAATTTTTGGTTCTTGGCTTGGGGAAAATGAGCAATTGGGTTCTTAGAGTTAGAATGTCCAACATTTAGTTTCAATTCTTAGGTTGTTAATTGTTCTTGTTCCCACTAACGCTAATTTGTTGCTAAGGTAATTAGCAAGCAAGTTTGGATTTGTGGGTTAAGGACACTTATGCTCATTTAACTTACCTTCCGATGTGAGGGTTGATCAAGTGAGACTAATCCATCATAATTGTCATATTTGTGATTCCAACAAGGAAAGGACCCTTAGCTCACTCCAAGCCAAGACTCTTTTTGATGCTTTCAATCTTTTATACCTTTATATGTTGATTTCTTTCATACTTTACTTGTTTATATTATATAGTCGGTTCTTTAATTTCTTAATGAGTTCAATCATTACAATTTTGCATGTTCTTTTATTGCTTTATATGTTCATTTCTTTATTCACAACCCGTTGATCACTACAACCGGAATTGCACACTCATTGTTCTAAAGTGCTCCTAGGGAGACGACTCGGGAGTCTAATACTCTCGGTTTTAATTTGGCTTTGCTTGTGACATATCTTGTGAATTTCCAATTTGATCCAAAGGGCCAATTCGTCGGGTTGGGACTATACTTACAACGTTAAATTCGTTTTCTTTGGATAACCGAGTTCCTAACCCACATGCGAATTTTGGCGCCGTTGCCAGGGAGTTCACTTTATGTGCAATGAGTGCTACAATTTTTTGTTGTTGTAAATATGTGAATATTGTGAATTCTTGATTTTGGTTTGCTACTTGGCTCTAATTGTAGATACCACATTCCTCTTAGATTAACTTTCGTAGTTTTTGGTTGTTGAGTTGGTTCTTGTTTACTTGTATATTTTTGCTTTTCCCTTCATAATTGCATGGTTTTATTGCCTCCTCAGTTGAATGACACGGTCGCTTCCAGACCCGAGCTTGGCCACTTTTGATCCGGAAATTGAACGAACTTTAACTCGTTTAAGGCAAGCTCGGCGCCGGCAAGCTTTTGTGAATAGTGAATTGGGTTCCCTTGAGGAGCACTCCCATTCACTATCACCAACCATCTGTGACCATCATTCTCCAATCAACGAGGAGACTCTATATTCCTCTGTGGAAAGTACTGAATTCTCTTTGAGTGACTCAGGTGACACCAAAATGGCAGACCCACCTAGGAGAATCACTTTGTAGGAGGCCGGAGCTCCTGATCTTAACTAGCAACCACTACAGATCTTGTATCTGGCCTTAGACCCAAATTTTGAGCTCAAGTCTGGCACGATAAACTTGCTCCCCAAGTACAATGGATTGCCTGGAGAGGATCCCTTGAAGCATCTCAAAGATTTCCAAGTTGCGTGTGCAACTGCAAGAAGACATGGGGCTGATGAAGCTGCAGTGTTGGTCTTCGCTTTTCCTTTCTCTTTGGAGGGAAAAGCGAATGAGTGGTTTTATACTCAGACGGGTGAAGTTAGATCCAACTGGGACTTGTTGCGTAAAGAGTTTTTGGAAAATTTCTACTCTCCCCAGAAAACAGACAAGTTGCGGAGAGAGATTTCTTGCATTGTGCAACAGGACGGGGAGACCTTGTATGAGTATTAGGAGAGATTCAAGAAGTTGCTAGAGGCTTGTCCTCACCATCGGATTGACGAGTTGGTTCTTATCAATTACTTTTGTCAAGGAATGCATCACCAAGACAAGCTTCTCCTAGATGCTGTAAGTGGAGGTTCATTGACCAAGAACAAGACCGCTACGGAAGCATGGGAAGTTATATCAGACCTAGCGGACTCCACTCAACACTAAAAGGCAAGGGGTCCGCAACTGAAAGCTGTGAATGAAGTTTCTCCCTCTGGAGATGCGATTTTGACCAAGACCCTTGGTAAAATGACAATTTTGTTGCGACAACTCACCCAAGGACAACAAATCCCTCAAACTTTGATAAGTGATCCACCCCAACCTCCAAGGATTGAAGGACCACCAAGGGTATGTGGTGTTTGTGCGTGTAACACTCATTACACCGATGAGTGTCCTCAGCTCCAAGAGGGCACTACATTGGCGGTAGCTAACTCTTACCCATAAAAGCCAAATTATAACCAAGGATCCAACCAACATGGAGGAAATCAAAACCAAGGGTGGAGGGATAACTCAAACCAAAGGTGGAACCAATCTCCTCAAGCTCATCCCAACCAAAACACCCAAGTCTACTATTATCAACAACCCCAAGGTCAACCACAATACCAACAACCATACCAACTACAATACCAACAACCCCCACAATCTCAACCTCAAGGGAAATACCAACACCCGCATAGTAAGCCTAGCCCTCCTCAAGTTAACCAAGCCCTTCCCTCCAACCAACCTCACATGAATGACACAATTCACACCTTCATACAAGAACAACGAGAGTTCCACAAGAAACAAGAAGCATATATGGCTACAATAGCCGATGCCCTTTCCCGTCTAACTCTTCCTCCTCCAACCACACAAAATACCCAACAAGCTTCAACCTTAAGTAGTTTGCCCTGCCAACCTTAACCCAATCCTAAGGGTAGCATCAATGCCATTACTCTTAGGAGTGGCACCAAATTGGATAAGAATGTTTCCATACCTACAAAGTTGAGTGAGGAGACAAGTAATAAAGACGTGGGAGATGAAGTAGAAGTGATGAGGGATGAAGATGAAGGTGTTGATAAAAGCAAGGAAGAACTACCTAAGGTCAAGGAGCCAAAGAGAAAGACGTTGCTTGAAGAGCCTTTGCCCATTCCATTCCTATCTTTAGCCAAGAAGGCTAAGAAACAAGAAGAGCTTGACCCCACTATGGTGGAAGTTTTCAAGAAGGTTAAAGTCACCGTCCCTCTCTTCCAAGCAATTCAAAAAGTGCCAAGATATGCCAAGTTCCTTAAGGATGTTTGCACTCACAAAGAAAAGCTTGGCAACCTCAACACAAGGCCGGTAGATGACTCTATCTCTTCTTTACTTCCTGAAAAATGCAATGATCCCGGCCCGTGTTTGGTCACTTATTTGATTGGCAGAATTAAATTCATGGATTGCATGTGTGATCTGGGGGCGTGCGCGAGCATTATGCCGCTCCCCGTTTATGAAAGATTGAATTTGACACCCCTAAAGAGGTCCGGGGAGAGGTTTGTGCTAGCCGATAAGAGTATTGTGTCTGTTGTTGGGATTGCCGAAAATGTCCTAGTCAACATTCAAGGATTGCTCTTCCCAATTAATTTTCACATCTTGGAGACACCTCCCATTGACTCAAGCAAGCCATCATCCATACTCCTTAGAAGGCCGTTCTTAAAGACATACCGTTTTAAGCTGGATGCACATTCGGGAGTCTATTCTTTTGAGGCAGATGGCAAGTTGGTCAAGTTCACCTGGAGGAGTCAAAAAAGTCCGTTCTTGAAGCGTATGCTATTTTTGGTTGCAACGTAGTTAAAGAGCAAGTCATAGAGGATGGCAAGGAGCTAAAAGAAGAGGATGTTGCCAAGGAATCAATTTCAAAGGATGTTACTCAACCCAAAAATGCCAAGGAGTTGGAGATCTTCCTCCTTGGTGAAGTTTTCAAATGACCAATGAAGCCATGCAATTCCAACTTAGGACTCTAAACCAAAGTGCTTGGTGGGAGACAACCCACCATGGTGACATTATTCCAACTCTATCTCTTGGTTATAGTCTTTTGCATTATTTGCCTTTTTGTGATATAATGGTTAGTTTAGGTTTGATTTGATGAATTTTGAGTTGTTCAAGTTGTATTGCTTGTGGACTGTGAATTTCAGCTTATTTGAATGGTTTGGGTGTGGTTTGTTGATATACTAAGGGTGGGAACCTTGGTTTTGAGAAGAAATGAATTTTCTGAAATAGGGCACCTGTGCGTCTGCACCCACCTGTGCGTTTGCATAACCCTGAATTTTTTTCCATACGAGCAGACGCACCAGCCTGTGCATCCGCACGAGCCTTGCTTTGCCCTCTGGTGGCAGCGCCAGCACAGCCTGTGCGTGCGCACTGCCAATTTTTCCTACCCTGAGTGAGCGCTCATTCGCATGTGACCGCACGCACTTCCTTTCCTGCTCCATTTGTGCGGCCGCATAGACGTGTGCGTCCACATGCAACTCGTTAGCCCCTCTGGTGGCAGCGAGGGAACGACTTGTGCGTGGGCACAACCTACCCCATTCCCAACCTCTGTGCGTGCGCGTAGACCTATGTGTGCATTCACGGGAGCCTTTGTCCTTAAAAAATCTCTCTGTGCGGTCGCACCCACCTGTGCGTCCGCACGACCCTTCGCAACCCCTCTCGTCGTAGCAATTGCAAGCTATGTGCGTTCGCACCCCTCTAACTTTTTACGTCTGTGCGTCCGCACAGGGCCCTGTGCGTCCGATCCGCACAGGTCGCATTTTGGGCAATAACAGGGAAACCTTCCCTGTTGAGAGGCAGCCCCCTCTTTTATTTTTCCTCTTCAGAGCTACCTTCTCTCCCTCTTCTCTGCCCAGCCCACCGGCCCTGGCCTCCGCCGCTGTCGCCAGCCCGCCGCCAGTGACCTCTCTCTCTCTTTCTCTTTTCTCTCTTCTCTCTTCTCTCTTCTCTCTTTTTCCTTCTTTCTTCCCTTCTCTTTTCTATATACACCACCGGTGAGTCCCCTCTTCCGGTGTTGCTTTCTTTTCCAGCGAACCCAATCGCCGTGATTTCGCAGTGGCTATAAGAAGTGCCATTATTTTCCACCTCATTCTTGTCTTCTCAACCCTTATATCTAAGGTCCTTGTTTTCCTTTTCTCTTTATGTTACTATTTTTTTGTGATTGTTTCCATTCCTTTTATATTGCTAAGATTTTATTAGTTGCTTTCTTTCTAGCTTCTTTGATTTGCAAAGTGTTATTGTTTGATTGTTGGGATTGGTTATGAGCAAATTTGAGCCTAATTGTGATGAGCTTTTGCATTTCATACCGCATGTTTGATAAAATGCCTCAATGAACACTGATGAGCGGATAATTTATACCCTTTTTGGCATTGTTTTTACATAGTTTTTAGTATGTTTTAGTTCCTTTTTATTATATTTTTATTAGTTTTTATTCAAAAATCATATTTCTGGAATTTACTATGAGTTTGTGTGTTTTTTTGTGATTTTAGATATTTTCTGGCTGAAATTGAGGGATCTGAGCAAAAATCTGATTCAGATGCTGAAAAATGACTACAGATGCTGTTGGATTCTGACCCTGGTGCATTCGAAATAGATTTTTTGGAGCTACAGAAGCCTAATTGTCATGCTCTTAATTGCGTTGGAAAGTAGACATCCTGGGCTTTCCAGCAATATTTAATAGTCCATACTTTGTCTGAAATTTGATGGCCCAAACTGGCGTCCAAAGCCAGCGTAAAACGCCCAAACTAGCACCAAAATTGGAGTTAAATGCCCAAACTGGCACCAAAGCTGGCGTTTAACTCCAGGAACAGCCTATGCACGAAAAAGCTTCAATGCTCAGCCCAAGCACACACCAAGTGGGCCCCGGAAGTGGATTTCTGCACTATCTGCACTTAGTTACTCATTTTCTGTAAACCT
>NC_029794.2:50030320-50035432 GCF_000816755.2 Arachis ipaensis
TTCTGCACTATCTGCACTTAGTTACTCATTTTCTGTAAACCTAGGTTACTAGTTTAGTATAAAAACTACTTTTAGAGACTTATTTTAGAGTTTTTATCATCTATCAGAATTTTACCATTGTTCACGTTTGGAGGCTAGCCTCACGGCTATGCCTAGACCTCTTTCACTTATATATTTTCACAGCTCTGCTGTTCTTCAAGAATTAATGCACATACTACTGCTTTCTATTCAATTCACGCGTACTTCTTCTCTAAGATATACTCCCGTACTTAATTCAGTTAAGTCAGAATGAAGGGGTGACCCGTGACAATCACCCAATCTTCGTTACTCGCTTAGCCAAGATCCGCGTGCCTGACAACCACAAAGTGGTCTACATGATGTTCAACATAGTCATTGGATGACAGTCGGAGTATATTCTCTTGGATATCTAATACACGGACCGATTTCGTGAGATTAGTATCTTCGTGGTATAGGCTAGAACATTTGGCAGCATCCTGGGATCCGGAAAGTCTAAACCTTGTCTGTGGTATTTCAAGTAGGATCTGGGAAGGGATGACTGTAAAGAGCTTCAAACCTACGAATGTTGGGCGCAAGTGACAGTGTGCAAAAGGATCAATGGATCCTATTCTGATGCTAGCGGGAACCGACAGATGATTAGCCATGCGGTAGCTGTACCTGGTATTTTTCATCCGAGATGAGAAATCTGACAGTTGATTAGCCGTGCAGAAACCGTAGAGGACCATTTTCACTGAGAGGATCCTACAGCTTGCCATGGAAGGAAGTAACGCATTGTTGGAAGAAGGCAATAGGAAAGTAGAGGTTCAGAAGCAACAAAGCATCTCCAGACGCTTATCTGAAATTCCCACCAATTAATTACATAAGTAACTTTATTTTATTTTATGTTTTATTTGTCTTTTAATTATCAAAACCTCATAACCATATGAATCCGCCTGACTGAGATTTACAAGGATGACCGTAGCTTGCTTCAAGTCGACAATATCCGTGGGATCGACCCTTTTACTCACGTAAGATATTACTTGGACGACCCAGTGCACTTGCTGGTTAGTTGCACAGAGTTGTGAAGAAAAGTGTGGGATCACGATTCCGTGTACCATGTTTTTGACGCTGTTGCCAGGGATTGTTCGATGTTGAATCCTGGCTAGCTATTAAGCCATGTCTAATCTTTTGGACCGAGGTTTCCACTTATCTTTGCAAGAGCCTCTTTGGATTTCTATCAATTTGGCTGTTGTATTTAATATTCTGCTGAAGTTTGGCTGGCCATTTGGCCATGTCTAATTCTATTGGACCAAAGCTTTAGACTAACATTGCATTATTCTTGGAATTCTTATTAAAAATTTTGAATTTCTTTATTCTCTTTTTCCAAAATAATTTTTGAAAAATACAAAAAAATTTAATAAAATCATAAAAACCAAAAATTTTATGTTTCTTGTTTGAGTCTTGTGTTAAATTTTAAGTTTGGTGTCAACTGCATGTTTTTAATTCATCTTAAAAATTTTTGAAAATTCATGCACGTGTTCTTCATGATCTTCAAGTTGTTCTTGATGAATTTCTTTGTTTGATCTTTATATTTTCTTGTTTTGTGTCTTTTCTTGTTTTTCATATGCATTCTCGAATTCATAGTGTCCAAACATTAAAAATTTTTAAGTTTGGTGTCTTGCATGTCTTTCTTTTCTTAAAAATTTTCAAAAATATGTTCTTGATGTTCATCATGATCTTCAAAGTGTTCTTGGTGTTCATCTTAGCATTCAAAGTATTCTTGCATGCATTGTGTGTTTTGATATTAAAGTTTGATGTCTCGTGTCATTTTGTAGTTTTTCTCTCTCCTTATTAAAATTTCAAAAATAAAAAATAATATCTTTCCCTTATTTTGCTCATAATTGTCGAAATTTTAAATTGATTTAGTCAAGATTTTAAATTTTAGCTGTTTCTTGTTAGTCAAGTTAAAAATTCAATTAAAAAAATTTCTATCTTTTCAAATCTTTTTCAAAAATCAAATCTTTTTCATTTTTCCTTCATTTTTTTCGAAAATACTTCAAAATTAATTTTCAAAATATTTTTCTTATTTTTATTTCATGATTTTCGAATTAATTGCTAACATTTAATGTTTTGAGTCAAAAATTTTCAAGTTGTTACTTGCCTGTTAAGAAAGGTTCAATCTTTAAATTATAAAATCATATCTTTTAGTTTCTTGTTAGTCAAGTAATCAACTTTAATTTCAAAAATCAAATCTTTTTAATTTCCTTTTCAAATCTTTTTCAAAATGAAATTTCAATCATATATTTTTTCAAAATTTAATTTCAAAATCCTTTTCTAACTTCCTATCTTTTCAAAATTGATTTTCAAATCTTTTTCAATTAACTGCTTGACTTTTTGTTTGATCTTAAAAAGTTTTCTATTTCAATCATATCTTTTTCAAAATCACCTAATTACTTCTCTCTCTCTAATTTTCGAAAACCACTAACAACTTTTTCAAAATCCCTTTTAATTAACTAATTGTTTTAAATTTTAATTTAATTTTATTTCTCTTCTTAATTTTTGAATTCTAACTAACAATTAAAATAAAAACAAAAATATTTTTCTTTTATTTAAATTAAGAGAAAAGGACAAATAGGTCCTTGGCCTTTTGTCCCGCGGACATTTTCGTCCTTGACCATTGAAAAATACTTTTAAATCCCTGACCTTCACAAAACTTGGACGGATCAGTCCCTGACGGAGACATTTGGACGGATCGGTCCCTGACGGAGGTATTTGGACAGAGGAACTGATCCGTCCAAGTTTTGTGAAGGTGAGGGACTTAAAAGTATTTTTCAATGGTCAGGGACGAAAATGTCCACGGGACAAAAGGTCAGGGACCTATTTGTCCTTTTCTCTTAAATTAATATTCGAATTCTCCTTCTCTCTCATCTCTTTCTATTTATTTTATTTATTTACTAACACTTCTCTTCTATTTATAATTCGAACCCTCTTCCTCTCTCTGTGTTCGAATTCTTCTTCTTCTCCCTTCTTCATTCTACTCTTCTATTCTTATACTCACATAAAGGAATCTCTATACTGTGACAGAGAGGATTCCTCTTCTTTTCTGTTCTCTTCTTTTTCATATGAGTAGGAACAAGGATAAGAACATTCTTGTTGAAGCTGATCATTGATGACAAGTCATTCTAGCCCATTTTAGCTAGTCTTTTTCTTTTGTTTTCATTAGAATTATGCACGTTCTTGAGCTACAAGCAAGCTAATTGAGTAGATTTTCATGTTTCCCTTGATTGAACCAACCATATGTGAATTCATGCCATTTCATGAGGTTTTGTGCTATATTTGTTGCATATTGTGGAAGATTGAATACCTCATGATTTTGAGCAAAGCTTTGATTAGTTTGGTTGATCAATGATAGGTGAAGAAGGCTTGGAGAAAGGTTGAAGCAAAGAGGAATGGCTAGGAGTGAAGAGAGGACAATGGAATAAGTGAAAATTGAACCGGGTTGCATGAAGTTAGCCCCAACGTTAGCCCCCTAACTTGGAGGCTAACGTTGGCAAGAGAAACTTCATCCCTGGGCCACCAACGTTTGCGCCAACGTTAGCCCCCTAACTTGGAGGCTAACGTTGGCTTTTGGGTATTTTGTGAGGGATTCGTTTCTCATCAAAATATCTCATCAAGTTTTTGGCGCCGTTGCCGGGGATTGATTAGATTGACAATGATTAAGCAAGGTGGTAATCTAGATCAAGCACTTTTTCTTTATTTTTCTCTAATTTTTTACTAACCCACTAACCGTTTGAATTTTTGCTTAAACTAAACTTCATTCTAGCAGTAGATTGAAGTGATCTTGCTGGTGTTTCTTTTGTCTTGTTTGTATGTCAGGTACAGGGAGATCCGCTCCTGTGTTATCTGAAGCTGATCAAAGAACTCTTAGAAGGATAAGAAGAGCCGAAAGAGGGAAAAATATTGTTGGAGAAGAAGAATCTGAGGAAGAATACCACGAGATGGAAGGAGATACATCTAATCCAGGAGAAGGAGTTAATAATCCACCACAACAGAGAAGAGTATTGGCTTCCTATACTTTTGCGAATGCTAGACATTGTGGAAGCAGCATCCTCACCCCTAATGTCAATGCAAATAACTTTGAACTGAAGCCACAACTCATCACATTGGTCCAGAACAACTGCTCATTTGGAGGAGGACCATTGGAGGATCCAAATCAACATCTATCTACCTTCTTGAGGATCTGTGATACTGTCAAATCCAATGGTGTGAATCCTGAAACCTACAAGCTTCTGCTATTCCCGTTCTCATTAAGGGATAAGGCTGCACAATGGCTTGAAACTTTTCCCCAAGCAAGTATCACTAGTTGGGATGACTTGGTAACTAAATTTCTAGCCAAATTCTATCCACCCCAGAGAGTCATCAGGCTGAAAACCGAGGTGCAGACATTCACACAATTAGATGCTGAATCCTTGTATGAAGCATGGGAAAGGTACAAAGCCTTAATCAGAAAGTGTCCTCCAGAGATGTTCAATGAATGGGACGTGCTGCAAAATTTCTATGAAGGCCTAACATTGAAATCTCAGGAGGCATTAGATCATTCTGCTGGAGGTTCACTACAACTAATGAAAACTGCTGAGGAAGCTCAGAATCTTGTGGACATGGTGGCCAACAATCAATATTTCTTTGCTCATCAAAGAAACCGCCAAACATCACAAAGGAGAGGAGTAATGGAGCTAGAAGGAGTGGATTCAATCCTAGCTCAAAACAAGATGATGCAGCAGCAAATTCAACAACAATTTGAGCAAATGGCCAAAATGATTGATAGCCTCCAAGTTGCTGCAGTCAACACAAGCCAACCATCATCCACATGGGGGCAAAATGAAGAAACTCAAGAGGAGCAGCAGCAAGAACAAGTCCAGTACATGCACAACCAAAATTCTGGGCCAAATGAAGTATATGGTGACACTTACAACCCTTCTTGGAAGAACCACCCAAACCTCAGATGGGGAGATAACCATACCCAAAACCAACAACCATGGCAGAGGAACTCAAACCAAAACACTTCAAGAAACAACCAAAACCACAACCAGCAGCAAACTAACCAAAACCCCTACA
>NC_029794.2:50045644-50081707 GCF_000816755.2 Arachis ipaensis
CCAACAACCAATATTTCTTTGCTCATCAAAGAAGCCGCCAACCATCACAAAGAAGAGGAGTAATGGAACTAGAAGGAGTGGATTCAATCCTAGCTCAAAACAAGATGATGCAGCAGCAAATTCAACAACAATTTGAGCAAATGGCCAAGAGGATTGATAGTCTCCAAGTTGCAGCAGTCAACACTAGCCAACCATCAACCACATGGGGACAAAGTGAAGAAACTCAAGAAGAACAACAACAAGAGCAAGTGCAGTATATGCACAATCAAGGACCAAATGAAGTGTATGGTGATACATACAATCCATCCTGGAAGAACCACCCGAACCTCAGATGGGGAGATAACCATACCCAAAACCAACAACCATGGCAGAGGAACTCAAACCAACACAATCCAAGAAACAACCAAAATCATAACCAGCAGCAGACTAACCAAAACTTCTTCAGAAAACCTCAAAACAACTACCCCAACATCAACCAATACCAATCTAACAACCAATCCACCAACCAAAATGCCTACCATCCACTACCCACATCTCATAACCCACCTCAAGTATCACCTGAAGCCCAAAGAATCACTCACTTGGAAGCCATGATAGACAAAATGTTGAAACACCAAGAAATGGTAGCCAAGAATCAGGAAGCCTCTATAAAGAGTCTAGAGAGACAGATGGGGCAACTCTCCAAGCAAGTATCTGTTGAGAGACCTTCAAACTCACTACCCAGTGACACAATTCCAAATCCCAAGGAGGAATGCAAGGCAATACAATTGAGGAGTGGGAGAACATTGATAAGCAACAATGACACTACAAGGAAGCAAGCAGAGAACATCAAAGAACCAACAGAGGATGGGAATCAAACAAAGGCAGATGAGGCTAAGGAGCAAGATGTGATGCCAAACAAAGACACTGAGAAACTCAAAGAGAAAAACAACCAGCCACATAGCTCAAAGGAAGTAGCTCAGGGGCAGCAGCAAATAGGAAAAAGCATCACACCTCCACTGCCTTACCCTCAGAGGTTCAACAAAGAGACTAATAACAAGCATTTTCACAAATTCCTTGAGATTTTTAAGAAGCTGGAAATCAACATTCCCTTGGCTGAAGCACTTGAGCAAATGCCTCTGTACTCCAAGTTTCTGAAGGATCTCATCAACAAGAAAAGAAGCTGGGAGGAGAAGGAAACCATAAGGATTACTGAGGAATGTAGGGCCTTGATTCAAAAGGGGCTTCCTCCCAAGCTTGAGGACCCAGGGAGCTTCTTGTTGCCTTGCACCATTGGGAATTTGACAATCACTAAAGCAATGTGTGATCTCGGAGCAAGTATTAACTTAATATCATCCTCCTTGATGAAAAAGCTGCATATAGAGGAGGTCAAACCAGTACAAATGTCTCTGGAGCTGGTAGACAACTCAATGGTACACCCCAGGGGTGTAATTGAAAATCTCTTGGTCAAGGTGGACAGTTTTATATACCCTGCTGATTTTGTGGTTCTAGAATCAAATAATGATGATAGTGACTCTGTTATATTGGGAAGGCCATTCTTGGCCACTGCTAGAGCTATCATAGATGTAGAGGAAGGGGAATTAACTCTAAGGATGCATGACCAGAGCATCACTCTGAAGGTTTTACCAGAGGCACAATTCAGCAAGGAGAAGAAAGACTATATGAAGAGTGCCCAGGAAAGTCACAGCAACATCCCAATGCTAAGGAATGTGCAGACTGATGAAAAAGCCCAAAAAGATGTTAGAATACTGGCCACTGAGAAGGGAGGTTCCCAAGGAAAGCCTATGGCCAGAAAAGAAAGATCAACAAAAGGAAAAATGAAACGCAGAAACAAAGCAAAAAGGGGCTGGAAGAATAGAAAAATTCCAACAGAGGGACTTTCTAAAGGTGACAAAGTGCAACTGATATATCAACAGTTGGGGGCAAATCAACAAACCGAGGATTACTACACTGTCAGCAACATACTATCATTAGAGCATGCTGAAATTGAACACCAGAAAACAAAGAAGAGGATCACGGTTAGGGGAGACAAATTGAGACCCTACAAGCACCAACCTCCATAAAAGAAAGCTTCAATGTCAAGCTAGTGACAATAAAAGAGCGCTTCATGGGAGGCAACCCATGCTTTAAGATTCTTATCATTTTACATTCAATAAATTATGATCACTTGATGCATGAATTCCTTTCTCTTTTCATAAGCATGTCCATTTATTGCATACACTATTTTGAAACATATGCTACGTTTGGTGTATCTTCTAAACACACTTAACCAACATCATAAAGGATTTTGTTTCACATGCTTAAAATGTTTTGATAGAGCATATGGCTGAACACTAAGTTTGGTGTCCACATAGCCTCATGAAAATTTGAAATTCATGCATCAATAATCATATATTTGTTATTTTTCAAAATCTTATAAATAGAATTTTTATAATGAAGGCATTAATTGTGATGAACCCTGTGACAAGAAACAAGTTTGGTGTTCACCAAACCTGGATGCATCAATTCAAGGACACAATTAACCCTTCATGAAAAAAAAAAGAAAAAAAAAAAAAGAAAGTATGATGAAAACAATTCTTATGAACATTTAAACTTCACTAATTGGAGGAAGAAACTCATTTTCTTTATATATTACCAAACATCAAGTTTGGTGTCCTCCAAGGGAAGTGTCACGGTTCACATGAGATAAGGATTGATAGTTCACATATTTTTACTAAAAAGAATAATATTGCTACGGTGGGATAAGACTAATGCATGTGTCTTGTTGTGATAACTAGGAGGTCAAAGAATCTGCAATGAAAAAGACAAGACAAAAGAAAGCATAGCATAAGGACAAAAAAATCCTATCACATGCTTCAAGGAAGAAATCTGCCACCCCTTGAGAATGATCACGGCAAAGGCAAAGGAAGGAGCAAATTTTGTCCTCATTCATCCATACATGCACACCCTTGATCCCCATAGTGTCTAATTGCATCCTAGCCCTTCATTGCTCATTTAAAAGCACACCACCTTCAAGCCATGCACATGACCGAATCACTCCTCAGCATTACAAGCATTGTGCAACTTTTTCTTTTACTTTAAACTCCAAACACTTAATCTTCTCTTCATAATTCCCTAGCAAATTCAGTCCGAATCTCTTTTTCCTCCAACCACACATCAAACTATCCAACACTCTCCACATTCCCTCTCAACCAACCAAGTGATTATGGCATCCTCCTCAAGAACCAAACGACGAAAAGGAAAAGATCCAATAGTAGAGGAAGAAACACATGAGTATGACCAATGGAAGTTCAAGTCTTGGTCTCATCAAATGCAAATTCAATGGATAAACGAAAAAACTGATTATAATGTCAATAGCCAAATCAAACTAAACTATATTGGAGAACATATGCACAACATGGATCCGGCATTCCCAACTTTTGATGAATTTTTCAAAATGAGAAGTGAGATGGAAGTGAACAGGGCTATGAGACTTGAAGATAGAGTGGAAGAGGCTATGAATAGGGCTGGCTTTTGGCAAGATCAACAAGCACCAAACAAGGATAGGGGGAACACTAGCAGCCAAGTGTATGAAAGGAGAAAGAAAAGGCATGACAAATGAAAGGTGGACTTGCTCCTTGTTCAAAGAAAAAAAAGCATGCATTCTATCTGTTCTAAATTGTCTTTGCATTTCTAAGTAGTCCATTTTAAAATCTTTGCATTTCTTTTAATATAAATAGGCTAGTTTATGTGTTGGCTTGTGTGTTCATTTTCACTTAACAAAAAGCATGTGTTATCCCCTGCATCTTTTAATTCAATAAAAGAACAGTTTGAATGTGAAGAATAATAGTCTCTGTTAGTTAGAAGTGGAATAAAAGTAAGTGGTGGTATGTGTGTGATTGTATAATAACTCACTTTTAGTGAATAAAGAGCTAGGATATCTCCTTCTAAGTAGAGAGTGGCCTACTGTCTATGAATCTCAATTGAATAAGATTCCTTGGTTAGAAAGAAAAACAAAAAGAAAAAAAAAAGAATAAAGAAAGCCAAAAAGTGGCAAAACAAAAGAAAAACAAAAAGAAACAAAGCTGGACACCAATAGCTTGAACTCTGAAATATATGCCTGTGATGTTTTTGTACTAGGATCTGCTTGGATTAGTAAGCTCTTAGGAGTGCCTCAACACTTGATGACTTGGGTTAACTAACCCGGGATCATCAGCTGAAAATCCACTATCAAGAGCAACCTAACTACAAAGCATTTAGTAGCCCAAAGAGGTGCTGGGCATCAATGTTTCAAGAAGGAATGTGAGCCAAGTGTCTATGGTGAATAATGTGTCAAGTAGAAAGAAAAGAAAAGGAACTCGCTACACATGACACTCAAATAAAGCTTTTGAATAAAGTAAAAGCCAAGGATAAAGGAATAATGAGAGGTCATAGCATTATGTCACTTGAAGCTTGAAGGAGACTTTCTAGGCCTAGGAGTCAATAAGAAGTGAGTATTTGCATATCCACATAAAACCCCATGAACTATCAATAACACTTTGCTAGCATGAACTTCATCTTACATTTCATTCTTTCTTCTTAATAATTCATTTCTTGCTTGGGGACAAGCAAGCTTTAAGTTTGGTGTTGTGATGACAAGTCATTCTAGCCCATTTTAGCTAGTCTTTTTCTTTTGTTTTCATTAGAATTATGCACGTTCTTGAGCTACAAGCAAGCTAATTGAGTAGATTTGGTGCACTTGCCGGTTAGTTTTGGGTATTTTGTGAGGGATTCGTTTCTCATCAAAATATCTCATCAATCATGAACCTGAAAGGACTCTAAAGAGGAAGCTAAAACAAGCTAAAGCACAACACTCTGAAGAGGACTGATAAACCACTATTTTATGGTTTATCTTGTGCTCAATTGAGTAGTTTTTATCAACTCTATACCCACTTATTCATACTATTTGCATGGTTTCACATTTACCTTCCTAATTATGTGCTTTGATTAATCCTCTCTTATTACCATTAGATGCCTTGATATGTGTGTTAAGTAATTTCAGAGATTACAGGGCAGGAATGGCTCAGAGGATGGAAAGAAAGCATGCAAAAGTGGAAGGAAAACAAGAAGCTGAAGGAACTGCAAAGCTGTCAGCCTGACCCTCTCGCACTAAAACGGTTATAACTTTAGCTACAGAAGTCGAAACGACGCGGTTCTAGTTGCGTTGGAAAGCTAACATCCGGGGCTTCGATTTGATATATAATATGCAATAGTTGCCCTGACGCTAGGTGACGCGGTCGCGTAATCCACACGGCCGCATCGCAGTGACGAAAATCAGCGTGTTTGAATTCGCAACCAGCGAATTCTGTGCTGTTTCTGACCCAGTTCTCGGCCTAGAAAACACAGATTAGAGGCTATAAAGTAGAGGGATTGCATCCATTCATAATTAGGCTTTCATATTCACAATATTAGGATTTAGATGTAGTTTTTAGAGAGAGAGGTTCTCTCCTCTCTCTTAGGATTAGGATTTAGGATTTCTCTTAGTTTTAGGAGTGCCTCTCAATCCCAGGTTCAATGTTCCTTTACTTTATATTTATCTCTTACTTTCAGATACTTTAATGCTTATATTAGTTATGTTGCCTATTTGGCTTATGCTACATTCATGTTATGATTTTCTTAATTAATATTATTTGAGGTATTTCAGATTTAAGATTGCTTTGATTTATTTATATTGATGCTTTTAATTTAATTTAGAATTTTCCCTCTTGGCTTTGGTTGAGTCAATGGAGACACTTGAGTTATCAAACTCATTGTTGATTGAAATTAATTCAGGTTCCAATAACTCTAACTTTTTCCAAGGAAAGACTAGGACTTGAGGAATCAGAATTAATTCATCCACTTAACTTACCTTCATAGTTAGAGGTTAACAAAGTGGGAGAAAAATCCAATTCTCATTACAATTGATAAGGATAGCCAGGATAGAACTTCCAGTTTTCATACCTTGCCAAGAGTCTATTTTATAGTTATTTATTTTATTCTAATTATCATTCAACATACTACTTCCTTACTTTCAAAACCCCCAATTTACAAGACTCATAACCAATAATAAGAACATACCTCCCTGCAATTCCTTGAGAAGACGGCCCGATGTTTGAATACTTCGGTTATCAATTTATTTAGGGGTTTGTTACTTGTGACAACCAAAACGTTTGTATGAAAGGTTGATTGCTTGGTTTAGAAACTATACTTGCAACGAGAGTTTACTATACTTCCAAATGAACTATACACAGAACCACCACCGTTCCAACACAACAACCCTCATGGCAACAACCACCTCCAGTGGACTATCAACAACTACCACCATATGCCTATAAACCCTCTCCCCAACATGTCTTTGAACCACCAAACTCACAAGTCCCTTTACGCCATTTACCTCCATATGACCCTAACCCACATCCACCATACCAACCACCCTATGAACCAAATGAGCCATACATAGATCCATCCCAACCTCCATTGGATAACAATACACTCATCTCTAACATCATTGGTCTCACCTCTACACTCCAAAATCTTATATCCCGCATGAACCAACCCTCTACCTCTAATATTCAACCCTCAAGCTCTAGTGCACTTCCTTTTCAACCACATAATGATCTTTTCATCCCATCACCACCCTCCATGGAAGAGCACCCACATCCATCAATCCAAGAGCAAGATGATCCCATCTATGCTATTGATGTGGAACAGGAAAGAAGGAATCATCTTCGTGAATCCATACTTCATATAGAGCTAGAGGAGGCCCTACGAGTAAAGGTAGGAGAGACCCTTGAAGATGAAAGAGTAGTCAAAAGGAGTTGTCATGGAAAGAAAATCATCGAGGATGAGTACGATTTCATACTTAAATAACTGGACAAAGCAGCAATTATTAAAAAGAAAGAAGTGGTTGCAGACTTAAGAGATGCTGTACCTCCATTGGAAAGTCAAGAGATAGAGCCTCCCTCAAAGACGTTTAAAATTGATGTTGAAGAGGGTGTACAACCTCCAAGACATATCATGGTTGAAGACTTTGAAGAGGTTAATCAAGAGATGGATTCAATCATTGATGAATTCTTATCCGCAATTGAATCCTCTCCCATTGAACTTGACATAGAGATGTAAGAAGAAAAAGCACAACCTCCCACACTCTTGGTGAATAATGAAGAAGAGATTGAATTGGAAGACAGCTACCAAGAGGAAGAGGTTGAAATTGAAGAAGCTTGCAAAGAGATGGAAGTTGTCAAAGAGCACAAGGGAGTGGAGCTTGAAATCACCTTGCCAAAGTTATTGGAGACCCCTCCCCCTAAGTTGCCATTATCCTTCACAACATTCAAGTGGGTAAAATTCATATCCCTTAGCTTTCTAATTCCACTTGAATATGGGCTACTGGAGACGGATGGTCAACTTAGAGCTCTTTGTAGCATTAAGAGTAAGAGGAAGATGGTTAGTAGTGAGAATTGTCCTACAAGGTTCATTATGGTTAGAAGCTTTCAGTTTAAATGCAAATGTTGGTGTAAAGCTCAATTGAATGGAAATAGGAAGTTGTTTGGCCGCTTTAGTGAGAATTCAGATTGCTTGCCACCCGGATGGAATCATGATGATCAACAAGAAGACGGGTGCAATAGCAAGGTTTGGGATCCTGGAATCTGTTCTGACATCCAACTTTCCGGAAGCCTAAGAATCTGTTTGATGTTGCTTAAAGGCTTTACGTGCCTAGTTTGGGATCCCGGAGGCTACTGGAGTTCCAAACATTAGTGGAGATTCCTGGATGAGTTCAAGCACAAGCCACCATAACAGGAAGCTCATCAAATGTCCAACTTAAGGACTTTAACTAAAAGTGCTAGGTGGGAGACAACCCACCATGGTATGATCGTTCCTTTTTCACTTTTATTTAGTTTTATTTGTTTTCGAGTTTTATTTTATTTTATTGTACTGAACCTGGAGTTTTGCATAACATTCATATTAGCATTGCATACTACATACTGCATTATATAAAAAAAAAGGGAAGCACGCACGCGACGCGGCAGCGTCGCTGACGCGTCCACATCATGTGGGAAAAATGCCTCCCACGCATCAACGTCACTCACGCGGCCGCGTGACCTGAAAATCTACGTAAAAGAGGGTGCATGACCGAAAGATGAGCTGGAGTGACGCTGGACTGGCGCTAGACACACAGACCTTACCACGCGAACGCGTGCCCCACGCGTTCGCGTCATATCCCAATAATGGTCAACAACGCGATCGCGTCAACCACGCGACTGCGTCACCCTAAAATTTGGCAATATGAACTTCAAACAGAAAGTTACGCGACTGCGCGACTGCCCTCGCGCTAATGGCACAGATCGATCCACGTGACCGCGTGGATGATGCGTCCGCGTCATTTCATAGAAGTGCTATCCGCGCGACCACGTCACTCGAGCGACCACGTCACAAGCGGCGCACAGAATATCCAGATCAGCCAATTTTCTTATCTTTTCTTCTCTAATCCTAATTTTTCTATCTTTTCTTATTCTTTCTTCGTCCTTTTCTTACTTCCTTCTTCTTCATCCGTCTTCACTTCCGTTCTATTTCATTTAATTTATTTGCATACTTTCATTCATTGCATTACTTTCATTGGTGTTAGTAATTTATTTGGGTCATTATTTTTTTTATATATTTTTGTGAATTATTCAAGATTTGTTTGACAATTATATATTACTTTTTAAAGGGTTGCTTGCATGTTCAATTTAATACTTTCAATAGCTTATTTACTATGCATGCTCTGTATTTGTGAAAAAGCTCATATGGCATTATGCATTTTTCTAGATTATTCCATTCTACTATTCTGATGCCTGTTTTTCACAAATTTCCTTTTTATATTTATTAATTTAATATAATTTTGCTTACAAATAGGTTGTTAGTATGAAAGACTTGGTAATTTAAATTGGACATTAAATACTTGATCTATGCTACTCATGCCTTTGCCTGCATGCCAATAAACACCTTGCATTTAATTGTCTTCATATGCACTGCTATATTCCCGTTTATGATTTTTTGACATGTAGTCATGACCATGTGTCAACATCATTTATCTTTTAATGTGCATTAATTACCACCTCTCCTATTCTCATCCTTGCTCTATCCTTTTGAATTTAAGTTACTTTCTTCTTCTCTTTTCAGGATGGCCACCAAGAAAGGTAAAGAGAACGCTACTTCCAAACCACCGGCAAGGAAAGGAACAAAAAGAGCCCCAGCTGAGGAACCACAACCCGTCCACTTGCACATCTTAGCATGCACCGAAGACGGTGCAAACTTTAAGTGTGGGAAGGTCGATACCGATCTCCATGGGTTAGTTACTCTTCTATCTCAACACCAATGGTTTATTTTCCTTGTTAGTTGTTGCATTTGCATGTTTGATTACATATTTATTTCATTTTGTGCATTTAGTTACTACTTGGTTAAGGTAATAAATTTCTTTTTAAGACCCTATTTTTGAAAATTTTCACTAATTTAAATTGAAAAATTTTTGTGGTAAATTTTTTTGAAGTTGTATTTGGAACATGGTTTTTGAGCCAAAAAACACACAACCTGTGAGATTTTGAGCTTATTTATATGGTTATATTATTTAACCATAAATTTTTATTCTTGTGTGTTTTCTTCTCTATAATTGCAATCTTTACTTTGTTCCATTCTATATGTCCATTATTTAGTGTATTTACATGCTTGCATATGATTGAGGCCATTATTTGTTATTAGCTCACTTTTCCCAAATAAGCCTACCTTTTAGATCACCCTCGTTAGCCACTTTGAACATTTTAACCCCCTTCTATTTCATAACCACATTACTAGCCTTAAGCAGAAAAACAAAATAAAAAAAATCCCAAGTTGAATCCTTGGTTAGCTTAAGATAGATATTGTGCATAATTTAAGTGTGGGGAATTTTATGGGAACATGGGATGATATGAAAATATAGGGAATTAAATTGAATAAGATATTTGAACATTTGGGAAGCATGCTCATATGAAATCAAAATAATTAAATTACCATGTGCATTGAAAAAAAATATTCAAAAAAAAAAATTAAGTAATTAAATAAGGGGATACAAAAAAAAAACAAAAAAAAAGAAAAGAAAAAAAAATAAAATTACCCCAAATGCAAAATAAAAAGAATCAATGTACATGGGACAAGATTCAAAAATAAGTTTGATACATGAGCATGTAATACAAAAGTGGAAAAATTTGGGTAGCTAGGTAAAGTATTTTAAAATTATATAAAGTATGTATATGTTAGGTGAGATCTTAGACTAATCAAGGATTCACTTTATAAAGCTCACTTGGCCATACATATATCCTTACCTTTACCTCAGCCCCATTACAACCCTAAAAAGGCCTCATGATGTTTGCATTGGTACATTAAATATCTGTTGATTGGTTAGATGAAGAACAAGGTTTAGAAAGCATGACTAGAGAAGAGTAGAGTGAATAACCCTATACACTTGAGAGATTGGAGTGATATACACTATCAGTAAGGGTTCAATGCTTGACTCTATGTTCCCTGCTTTCATGAGCTATCTTCTTACAAGTTTACTTGTCTTTTATTATATAATTTGAATTAGTGGAATTTGATTCATATTTGTCTTGGAGAACTTATTTACTTTTAACCAAGTAGGTAGAAACATCTTAGCATATAGTTGCATTAGATAGGTTGCATTTCATACATTCTATCATTCCTCTTCAGCTTTATAGCTTCTCTTGAGCTTAGCATGAGGACATGCTAATGTTTAAGTGTGGGGAGGTTGATAAAACACTATTTTATGGTTTATCTTGTGCTCAATTGAGTAGTTTTTATCAACTCTTTACCCACTTATTCATACTATTTGCATGGTTTCACATTTACCTTCCTAATTATGTGCTTTGATTAAAAACATGCTTCTTTGGCCTTAAGTTCCCTATGTTTAATCTTTTCTTATTACCATTAGATGCCTTGATATGTGTGTTAAGTGATTTCAGAGATTACAGGGCAGGAATGGCTCAGAGGATGGAAAGAAAGCATGCAAAAGTGGAAGGAATACAAGAAGTTGAAGGAATTGCAAAGCTATCAGCCTGACCCTCTCGCACTAAAATGGCTATAACTTTAGCTACAGAGGTCCAAACGACGCGGTTCCAGTTGAGTTGGAAAGCTAATGTTCGGGGCTTCGATTTGATATATAATATGCCATAGTTGCCCTGACGCTAGGTGACACGGTCGCGTGATCCACGCGGCTGCATCGTAGTGACAAAAAATCAGCATGTTTGAATTCGCAACCAGCGAATTCTGTGGTGTTTCTGACCCAGTTCTCGGCCCCAGAAAACACAGATTAGAGGCTATAAAGTAGAGAGATTGCATCCATTCATAATTAGGCTTTCATATTCACAATATTAGGATTTAGATGTAGTTTTTAGAGAGAGAGGTTCTCTCCTCTCTCTTAGGATTAGGATTTAGGATTTCTCTTAGTTTTAGGAGTGCCTCTCAATCCCAGGTTCAATGTTCCTTTACTTTATATTTATCTCTTACTTTTAGTTACTTTAATGCTTATATTAGTTATGTTGCCTATTTGGCTTATGCTACATTCATGTTATGATTTTCTTAATTAATATTATTTGAGGTATTTCAGATTTAAGATTGCTTTGCTTTATTTATATTGATGCTTTTAATTTAATTTAGAATTTTCCCTTTTGGCTTTGGTTGAGTCATTGGAGACACTTGAGTTATCAAACTCATTGTTGATTGAAAATTGGAATTCTTCAAGAATTAATTCGGGTTCCAATAACTCTAACTTTTCCCAAGGAAAGACTAGGACTTGAGGAATCAAAATTAATTCATCCACTTAACTTACCTTCATAGTTAGAGGTTAACAAAGTTGGAGAAAAATCCAATTCTCATTACAATTGATAAGGATAGCCAGGATAGAACTTCCAGTTTTCATACCTTGCCAAGAGTCTATTTTATAGTTATTTATTTTATTCTAATTATCATTCAACATACTACATCCTTACTTTCAAAACCCCCAATTTACAAGACTCAGAACAAACCTCCCTGCAATTCCTTGAGAAGACGACCCGAGGTTTGAATACTTCGGTTATCAATTTATTTAGGGGTTTGTTACTTGTGATAACCAAACCGTTTGTATGAAAGGTTGATTGCTTGGTTTAGAAACTATACTTGCAACGAGAATTTACTATACTTCCAAATGAACTATACACAAAACCACCACCTTTCCAACACAACTACCCTCATGGCAACAACCACCTCCAATGGACTATCAACAACCACCACCATATGCCTATAAACCCTCTCCCCAACATGACTTTGGACCACCAAACTCACAAGCCCCTTTACACCATTTACCTCCATATGACCCTAACCCACATCCACCATACCAACCACCCTATGAACCAAATAAGCCATACATAGATCCACCCCAACCTCCATTGGATAACAATACACTCATCTCTAACATCATTGGTCTCACCTCTACACTCCAAAATCTTATATCCCGCATGAACCAACCCTCTACCTCCAATATTCAACCCTCAAGCTCTAGTGCACTTCCTTTTCAACCACATAATGATCTTTTCATCCCATCACCATCCTCCATGGAAGAGCACCCACATCCATCAATCCAAGAGCAAGATGATCCCATCTCTGCTATTAATATGGAACAGGAAAGAAGGAATCATCTTCGCGAATCCATACTTCATAAAGAGCTAGAGGAGGCCCTACGAGTAAAGGTAGGAGAGACCCTTGTAGATGAAAGAGTAGTCAAAAGGAGTTGTCATGGAAAGAAAATCATCGAGGATGAGTACAATTTCATACTTAAACAACTGGACAAAGCAGCAATTATTAAAAAGAAAGAAGTGGTTGCAGACTTAAGAGATGTTGTACCTCCATTGGAAAGTCAAGAGATAGAGCCTCCCTCAAAGACGTTTAAAATTGATGTTGAAGAGGGTGTACAACCTCCAAGACATATCATGGTTGAAGACTTTGAAGAGGTTGATCAAGAGATGGATTCAATCATTGATGAATTCTCATCCACAATTGAATCCTCTCCCATTAAACTTGACATAGAGATGGAAGTAGAAAAAGCACAACCTCTCACACTCTTGGTGAACAATGAAGAAGAGATTGAATTGGAAGACAACTACCAAGAGGAAGAGGTTGAAATTGAAGAAGCTTGCAAAGAGGTGAAAGTTGTCAAAGAGCACAAGGGAGTTGAGCTTGAAATCACCTTGCCAATGTTATTGGAGACCCCTCCCCCTAAGTTGCCATCATCCTTCACAACATTCAAGTGGGTAAAATTCATATCCCTTAGCTTTCTAATTCCACTTGAATATGGGCTACTGGAGACGGATGGTCAACTTAGAGCTCTTTGTGGTATTAAGAGTAAGGGGAAGATGGTCAGTGGCAAGAATTGTCCTGCAAGGTTCATTATGGTTGGAAGCTTTCAGTTTAAACGCAGAGGTTGGTGTAAAGCTCAATTGAATGGGTCTAGGAAGTTGTTTGGCCGCTTTAGTGAGAATTTAGATTGCTTGCCACCCGGATGGAATCATGATGATCAACAAGAAGATGGGTGCAATAGCAAGGTTTGGGATCCTGGAATCTGTTCTGACATCCAACACCCCGGAAGCCTAAGAATCTGTTTGATGCTGCTCAAAGGCTTTACGTGCCTAGTTTGGGATCCCGGAGGCTACTGGAATACCAAACATTAGTGGAGATTCCTGGATGAGTTCAAGCACAAGCCACCATAATAGGAAGCTCATCAAATGTCCAACTTAAGGACTTTAACTAAAAATGCTAGGTGGGAGACAACCCACCATGGTATGATCGTTCCTTTTTCACTTTTATTTAGTTTTATTTGTTTTTGAGTTTTATTTTATTTTATTGTATTGAACCTGGAGTTTTGCATAACATTCATATTAGCATTGCATACTGCATACTGCATTATATAAAAAAAAAAGAGAAGCACGCACGCGATGCGGCAGTGTCGCTGACACGTCCGCATCATGTGGGAAAACTGCCTCCCACGCGTCCGCGTCACTCACGCGGCCGCGTGACCTGAAAATCGACGTAAAAGATGGTGCATGGCCGAAAGATGAGCTGAAGTGATGCTGGACTGGGCCTAGACACACAGACCTTACCACGCGAAAGCGTGCCCCACGCGTCCGCGTCATATCCCAATAATGGTCAACCACGCGATCGCATCAACCACGCGACCGCGTCACCCTAAAATTTGGCAATATGAGCTTCAAACAGAAAGTTACGCGACTGCGCGGCTGCCTTCGCGCTAATGGCACAGATCGATCCACGCGACCACGTGGATGTGGCGTCTGCGTCATTTCATAGAAGCACTATCCGCGCGACCGAGTCACTCACGCGACCGCGTCACAAGCGGCGCACAGAATATCCAGATCAACCAATTTTCTTATCTCTTCTTCTCTAATCCTAATTTTTCTATCTTTTCTTATTCTTTCTTCGTCCTTTTCTTACTTCCTTCTTCTTCATCCCTCTTCACTTCCATTCTATTTCATTTAATTTATTTGCATACTTTCATTCATTCTATTACTTTCATTGGTGTTAGTAATTTATTTGCGTCATATTTTTTTTATATATTTTTGTGAATTATTCAAGATTTGTTTGACAATTATATATTACTTTTTAAAGGGTTGCTTGCATGTTCAATTTAATACTTTCAATAGCTTATTTACCATGCATGCTCTGTATTTGTGAAAAAGCTCATATGGCATTATGCATTTTTATAGATTATTCCATTTTACTATTCTGATGCCTGTTTTTCACAAATTCCCTTTTTATATTTTATTAATTTAATATAATTATTCTTACAAATGGATTGTTAGTATGAAAGACTTGGTAATTTAAATAGGACATTAAATACTTGATCTATACTACTCATGCCTTTGCCTGCATGCCAATAAACACCTTGCATTTAATTGTCTTCATATGCACTGCTATATTCCCGTTTATGATTTTTTCACATGTAGTCATGACCATGTGTCAACATCATTTATCTTTTAATGTGCATTAATTACCACCTTTCCTATTCTCTTCCTTGCTCTATCCCTTTGAATTTAAGTTACTTTCTTCTTCCCTTTTTAGGATGGCCACCAAGAAAGGTAAAGAGAACGCTACTTCCAAACCACCGGCAAGGAAAGGAACAAAAAGATCCCCAGCTGAGGAACGACAACCCGTCCACTTGCACATCTTAGCATGCACCGAGGACGGTGCAATCATTAAGTGTGGGGAGGTCGATACCGATCTCCATGGATTAGTTACTCTTCTATCTCAACACCAATGGTTTATTTTCCTTGTTAGTTGTTGCATTTGCATGTTTGATTGCATATTTATTTGATTTTGTGCATTTAGTTACTACTTGGTTAAAGTAATAAATTTCTTTTTAAGACCCTATTTTTGAAAAATTTTACTAATTTAAATTGAAAAATTTTTGTGTTAAATTTGTTTGATGTTGTATTTGGAACATGGTTTTTGAGCCAAAGAACACACAACCTGTGAGATTTTGAGCTTATTTACATGGTTACATTATTTAACCATAAATTTTTATTCTTGTGTGTTTTCTTCTCTATATTTGTAATCTTTACTTTGCTCCATTTTATATGTCCATTATTTAGTGTATTTACATGCTTGCATATGATTGAGGCCATTATTTGTTATTTGCTCACTTTTCCCAAATAAGCCAACCTTTTACATCACCCTTGTTAGCCACTTTAAACTTTTTAACCCCCTTCTATTTCATAACCACATTACTAGCCTTAAGCAGAAAAACAAAATAAAAAAAAATCCCAAGTTGAATCCTTTGTTAGCTTAAGATAGATATAGTGTATAATTTAAGTGTGGGGAATTTTATGGGAACATGGGATGATATGAAAAAATAGGAAATTAAATTGAATAAGATATTTGAACATTTGGGAAGCATGCTCATATGAAATCAAAATAATTAAATTACCATGTGCATTGAAAAAAAAATATTCAAAAAAAAATTAAGTAATTAAATAAGGGGATACAAAAAAAATCAAAAAAAAAAAGAAAAGAAAAAAAATAATATTACCCCAAATGCAAAATAAAAAGAATCAATGTACATGGGACAAGATTCAAAAATAAGTTTGATACATTAGCATGTAATACAAAAGTGGGAAAATTTGGGTAGTTAGGTAAAGTATTTTAAAATTATATAAAGTATGTATATGTTAGGTGAGATCTTAGACTAATCAAGGATTCACTTTATAAATCTCACTTGGCCATACATATATCCTTACCTTTACCTCAGCCCCATTACAACCCTAAAAAGACCTCATGATGTTTGCATTGGTACATTAAATATTTGTTAATTAGTTAGATGAAGAACAAGGTTTAGAAAGCATGACTAGAGAAGAGTAGAGTGAATAACCCTATACACTTGAGAGATTGGAGTGATATACACTATCAGTAAGGGTTCAATGCTTGACTCTATGTTCCCTGATTTCATGAGCTATCTTCTTACAAGTTTACTTGTCTTTTATTATATAATTTGAATTAGTGGAATTTGATTCATATTTGTCTTAGAGAACTTATTTACTTTTAACCAAGTAGGTAGAAACATCTTAGTATATAGTTGCATTAGATAGGTTGCATTTCATACATTCTATTATTCCTCTTCAGCTTTATAGCTTCTCTTGAGCTTAGCATGAGGACATGTTAATGTTTAAGTGTGGGGAGGTTGATAAACCACTATTTTATGGTTTATCTTGTGCTCAATTGAGTAGTTTTTATCAACTCTTTACCCACTTATTCATACTATTTGCATGATTTCACATTTACCTTCCTAATTATGTGCTTTGATTAAAAACATGCTTCTTTGGCCTTAAGTTCCCTATGTTTAATCCTTTCTTATTACCATTAGATGCCTTGATATGTGTGTTAAGTGATTTCAGAGATTACAGGACAGGAATGGCTCAGAGGATGGAAAGAAAGCATGCAAAAGTGGAAGGAATACAAGAAGCTGAAGGAACTGCAAAGTTGTCAGCCTGACCCTCTCGCACTAAAACGGGTATAACTTTAGCTACAGAGGTCCAAACGATGCGGTTCCAATTGCGTTGGAAAGCTAACGTCCGGGGCTTTGACTTAACATATAATATGCGATAGTTGCCCTAATGCTAGACGACGCGGTCGCGTGATCCACGCGGTCGTGTCGCAGTGATGAAAAATCAGCGTGTTTGAATTCGCAACCAGCGAATTCTAGGCTGTTTCTGACCCAGTTCTCGTCTCAGAAAACATAGATTAGAGGCTATAAAATAGAGGGATTGTATCCATTCATAATTAGGCTTTCATATTCACAATATTAGGATTTAGATGTAGTTTTTAGAGAGAGAGGTTCTCTCCTCTCTCTTAGGATTAGGATTTAGGATTTCTCTTAGTTTTAAGAGTGCCTCTCAATCCCAGGTTCAATGTCCTTTACTTTATATTTATCTCTTACTTTCAGATACTTTAATGCTTGTATTAGTTATGTTGCCTATTTGGCTTATGCTACATTCATGTTATGATTTTCTTAATTAATATTATTTGAGATATTTCAGATTTAAGATTGCTTTGCTTTATTTATATTGATGCTTTTAATTTAATTTAGAATTTTTCCTCTTGGCTTTGGTTGAGTCATTGGAGACACTTGAGTTATCAAACTCATTGTTGATTGAAAATTGGAATTGTTCAAGAATTAATTCGTGTTCCAATAACTCTAACTTTTCCCAAGGAAAGACTAGGTCTTGAGGAATCAGAATTAATTCATCCACTTAACTTACCTTCATAGTTAGAGGTTAACAAAGTTGGAGAAAAATCCAATTCTCATTACAATTGATAAGGATAGCCAGGATAGAACTTCTAGTTTTCATACCTTGCCAAGAGTCTATTTTATAGTTATTTATTTTATTCTTATTATCATTCAACATACTACTTCCTTACTTTCAAAACCCCCAATTTACAAGACTCATAACCAATAATAAGAACATACCTCCCCGCAATTCCTTGAGAAGACGATCCGAGGTTTGAATACTTCGGTTATCAATTTATTTAGGGGTTTGTTACTTGTGACAACCAAAACGTTTGTATGAAAAAGACTTTTGAAGGTTTAGAAACTATACTTGCAACGAGGATTTATCCGCAAATTTCTAGACCACGCAAAAGTTCTCTCATCAAGGACCTAACAGAAATTTTTGAAAAATAAGAAGTTATGGCAGCCGAAAATAACAACAATGGTGGAGATGCAAGGAAGGTGCTTAGTGACTTTACTGCACCAACTTCTGACTTCTATGGAAGAAGCATCTCAATTCCTACAATTGGAGAAAACAACTTTGAGCTTAAGCCTCAATTAGTTTCTCTAATGCAGCAGAATTGCAAGTTTCATGGACTTCCATTAGAAGATCCTCATCAGTTCTTAGCTCTTAGCTTGCAAATCTGTGACACTGTTAAGACCAATGGGGTTAATCCTGAGGTCTACAGACTTATGCTTTTCCCCTTTGCTGTAAGAGACAGAGCTAGGACATGGTTGGATTCACAACCTAAAAAAAGCTTGAACTCTTGGGAAAAGTTGGTCAATGCTTTCTTGGCCAAATTCTTTCCACCTCAAAAGTTGAGCAAGCTTAGAGTGGAAGTCCAAACCATCAGACAAAAGGAAGGTGAATCCCTCTATGAAGCTTGGGAAAGATACAAGCAATTGATCAGAAGGTGTCCTTCTGACATGCTTTCAGAATGGAGCATCTTATGTATATTCTATGATGGTCTGTCTGAATAGTCCAAGATGTCATTGGATCACTCTGCTGAAGGATCTCTTCATCTGAAGAAGACGCCTGCAGAAGCCCAGGAACTCATCGAGATGGTTGCAAATAACCAGTTCATGTACACTTCTAAAAGAAATCTTGTGAATAATGGGACAACTCAGAAGAAAGGAGTTCTTGAGATTGATACTCTGAATGCCATATTGGCTCAGACTAAAATATTGACTCAGCAAGTCAATATGATTTCTCAGAGTCTGACTGAAATGCAAGTTGCATCGGGCAGTACTAAAGAGGCCTCCCCTGAAGGAGAAGCTTATGATCCTGAGAATCTTACAATGGAAGAGGTGAATTACATGGGAGAATCCTATGGAAACACCTATAATCCTTCATGGAGGAATCATCCAAATTTCTCATGGAAGGATCAACAGAAGACCAATCAAGGCTTCAATAATAATGGTAGGAGAAATAGGTTTGGCAATAGCAAGCCTTTTCCATCATCTTCTAAACAACAGATAGAGAATTCTAAGCAGAGCCATTCTGACTTAGAAACCATAGTCTCTGATCTATCTAAGACCACTCTCAGTTTCATGACTGAAACAAGGTCTTCCATCAAAAATTTGGAGGCACAAGTGGGTCAACTGAGTAAAAGAGTTACTGACATCCCTCCTAGTACTCTCCCAAGCAATACAAAAGAGAATCCAAAAAGAGAGTGCAAGGCCATAAACATGTCCAACATGGCCGAACCTAGGGAGGAGGAAAAAGCAGTGATTCGCACTGAGGAAGACATCAATGGACATTCACTGGCCACTAAGGAGTTCCCTAATGAGGAACCAAAGGAATCTGAGGCTCATACAGAGACCATAGAGACTCCACTAAACTTACTGTTGCCATTCATGAGCTCTGATGAATATTCCTCCTCTGAAGAGGATGAAGATATTATTAAAGAGCAAGTTGCTCAATATCTAGGAGTAATCATGAAGCTGAATGCCAAGTTATTTGGTAATGAGAATTGGGAGGATGAACCTCCATTGCTCATTAATGAACTGAATACCTTGGCTCAACAGAAATGACCTCAGAAGAAACCGGATCCCGAAAAGTTCTTAATACCTTGCATCATAGGCACCATGACCTTTAAGAAGGCTTTGTGTCACCTTGGGTCAAGTATAAACCTCATGCCACTCTCTGTAATGAAGAAACTAGGGATCTTTGAGGTACAAGCTGCTAAAATCTCACTAGAGATGGCAGACAATTCAAGGAAACAGGCTTATGGACTTGTAGAGGATGTCTTAGTGACAGTTGAAGGATTTTACATCCCTGCTGATTTTATAATCCTAGACACTGGGAAGGATGAAGATGAATCCATCATCCTTGGAAGACCCTTCTTGGCCACAGCAAAAGCTATGATTGATGTGGACAGAGGAGAGTTAGTCCTTCAATTGAATGAGGACTACCTTGTGGTTAAGGCTCAAGGATCTTTCTCTGTAACCATGGAGAGGAAGCATAAAAAGATTCTCTCAATACAGAGTCAAACAGAGCTCCCACACTCAACTTCTAAGTTTGGTGTTGGGAGGCCAACATCAAGCTCTGAGTCTTTGTGAAGCTCTCTAAGAGCTCACTATCAAGCTATTGACATTAAAGAAGCGCTTGTTGGGAGGCAACCCAATGTTATTTAATTATATTTATTTATTTTTCATTGTTATTTTATGTTTTTCTTAGGTTGATGATCATGTGAAGTCATAAAAACAACTGCAAAATTAAAGCAAAATGAAAAACAGCATAAAAAATAGCACACCCTGGAGGTCAAGCTTACTGGCGTTTAAACGCCACTAAGGATAGCAGAATGGGCGTTTAATGCCCAGCCTGGCAGCATTCTGGGCGTTAAACGCCAGAATGGGTAGCACCTGATGTTGAATTTTTGGAAAATGAATTCCAACACCCAAAACTAATCAGAAAGTGTACCGGGTCGCATCAAGTAATAATAACTCACATGAGTGAGGTCGATCCCACAGGGATTGAATGATTGAGCAATTTTAGTTTAGTGGTTGATTTAGTCAAGCGAATCAACTATTGGTTTGAGTGGTTTGTAATTGACAGAAGCTAAATTGCATGAAATGTAAAGGGAGAGGGAAGAATTGCAGTAAATTAAAGAGAATAGAAAGTAAAAGTGCTGAATCTTAAAGAACAAGTAAATTAAATTGCAGAAGGTTAGATTGCAAGAAATGTAAATGACTGAATCTTAAAGTGCAAGGAATATAAATTGCTTGAATTGTAAAAGGGTTCAGGGAGCTGGGATTGCAGAAATTAAACAATCACAAGTGAATTGCAACAAACAGAAGAGCAAAAGATGAATTAAATTGAAGTAGATCTCAAATAGAAAAGTAAAAATGCTTGAAGAATTAAAACAGAAAGTAAATGTAGCTTAATTGCAGAAGTTAAAAGAGATATTGAAGATCTCAGGAGTGGAAGAGACTAGAAAACAAGTCTAGATCTCAAATCCTTCCTTGATCCAACAAGAACAATTGCAAAAGAAATAGAAAAGTAAATTGCAGAAGAAAAGAGAAGAATGAAAGTAGTAAACAGAATTTGCAATCAAATCACAGTTTCTTAGAATTATGCAGAAAGATAAAGCAAGAGATCTTAAGGTGAGATAGAAACAGAATTTCATCAATTCTTCACCCAAGATCCAAGACAAGAAGTAAAGAGTGCTCAATCAAGAACAAGGAAGAAGAGAGATCAATTCTCCTTCTAAATTCTCCAAGATCCAAATTCAAAGTAAAAACTCTAAAAATTATAAAATGAAAATTCTCCAAGAAGCAAAAGGTTTCCACTAAATCAAACTAGCTTCTATTTATACACTTTCTATTCTTGGATTTTAGAATTTGGGTGGGCTTTTTAATTTGGTGAAGAATTGAATTTAATTGGATTTTTAATGGAATTTTCAGCCCAAGAGTATTTGCTCCCAGTGGAGTGCTCTGCTCTTGTGGGGAGCGGAGCATTGCCTTGTCTTGGAGCTCTTTGTTGCATGCCAAGGTTGGGTAGCAATCAGGATAGCGCTCCGCTCTTATGGAGAGCGCAGCATCATGCTGCCTTGGTGTGTCTTGTGCGCTCCAATTCCTCCTGGCCGTGTCAAGTTGTGCGTGTCAAGCCTCCTTGGCCGTGTCAAACTTGTGGAAGGAATGATGAGAGTAGCGCTCTGCTCTCCTTGGGAGCGTAGCACTCCTTTTGTTTGGGTGAGGTCCCAAGTTCGAAACTTGTTGGAGGCATGCGCTGGCTCTTTTTCTTTGTGAAGGAAGTGGCGCCTTACTCCTTGCTTCCTTAAGGTGCTTTGTTCGATCCTTGGGGGTAGCATTTTTGCCATTTTTGGCTTATTTCCTTTGTGAATAGCGCTCCCCCACTCCCCCTTGCTCATGAGTTCGAACCTTGTGGCAAGCATTGGCAAACATTTTCCCTTGCAATTGTTTTGGATGGAGACCGATAATGCTCTTGGCAAGAGCAGAGCATTATGCTTCTCCCCTCTCTTCCTTGGTTCAAAATTGTGCTCCGCTCTCAAGGAGAGCGTAGCATCCAAGCCTTGCTTCCTTGGTTCATTGTTATGCTCCCTTAGAGAGTGCTCCGCTCTTGAAGAGAGTGCTTTGCTTCCTCCTTCCATGTGGCATGCTTCCTAATTTCCTTTGCCACACGCTTCTTTTCCTTGGGCCACGCTTTTTAGGCCACGCTTTTTTGTTTTCTTCTTTTCTTCACCTACAAGTAATCAAAACAACCAATCAAAGTATCACCAAATTCACAAGGTTTATAAATCATTTAAATATCAATTAAATTTAGTTTAAACCTCATGATTTAGTATCAATTAAATGGTTGTTGATTGATTCAAAGAAATCATGCAATTCCATTCCAAATTACTTACTTACAATGCCAGAAAGTGCATAAAACCTAATAAAAACAAAGAAAAACACTAGTAAAACTAGGCTAAGATGACTTGTCATTAGCACTCTGGGCGTTTAACGCTAGAAAGGGCTGTCTGGCATCTGGCTGGTGTTAAACGCCAGAAATGGGCAGCGGATTGGCGTTTAACGCCAGGAAAGGTAGCAGAGCTGGCGTTTAACGCCGGGAAAGGTAGCAGAGCTGGCGTTTAACGCCATAATTGGCACAGTATGGAAGTTTGAAAGCCAGAATGGTGCAGGGAGCATAATTCCTTGACACCTCAGGATCTGTGGACCCCACAGGACCCCCACTGATGAAAGGAATTTTGTGTGGTTTAGAATTCACAAACTAATTCTCGTTGCAAGTATAATTTCTAAACCAACAATAGTCCTTTCATACAAAAATTTGGTTGTCACAAGTAACAAACCCCTAAAATTATAAACCGAAGTATTCAAACCTCGGGTCGTTCTCCCTAGGAATTGCACACAAATGTTCTTGTTATTGGCTATGAAGTATATTTGGGGTTTTTGAGTTGAGGAACAAGGAATGTAAATTGCAAAAGAAATAAACTAACAACTAAGAAAGCTCTTGGCAAGATATGAGAATTAGAAGTCCTATCCTAGTTATCTTCCTTAATTGTGACCACAATTCTCCATTGCTACCACATAGTTAACCTCTAATCCTGGAGGAAAGTCAAGTGGATGAATCAACTTGATTCCACAAGTCCTAGCCAACTCCCAAGGGAAAGACTAGCTTTACTGGTATCCAAATCAATTAGCAACTTCTAATTATCAATCTAGAAAGGAATTAGATAACTCAAGCGTCACTAATTACTCTACCAAAGCCAAGAGGAGAAAATTCTATACTAAAATCCAACCAAGAATTTCATCAAACACTTGGAAGGCACAAAGAAAAGCATAGTAAATTGACAACAAGAATAGAATCTAACAACAATTATGGCAATGAATTAACAATAATAAGCAAAAGAAACACAATTATTATGAATTACCTCAACTTGAATTGAAAGAAAAGAGAAGGAACAAGAGTAGATCTACAACAAAATATAGAAGCAACATAAAGGAAATTACAACAAAAGAATAGAAGAAGATGATTGCAACAACAAAGAATTGAGAAGCAAAAGTAGAAGAAAGCATGAACTAAAACCTAGATCTAAGATCTAAACCTAATCCTAATTCCTAATCCTAGAGAGAAGTGAGAGCTTCTCTCTCTAAAAACTAACTATCCCTCCAAAACTAACCTAAACTAAACTAATGATCAAAAGTATATCAATCCCCCTTCATTCCTTGGCTTAAATTGCATCAGAAATAAGTTGGATTGGGCCCACAATGCTTCTAAAATCACTGGCCACGAGTTGCATTGAGTGAAGCATGTGCCACCATCGGTGTGTACGTGTACTGTGTGCGTGCACACCCCTAAACACGATGCAACTATGGCAGATTTTATATCATTTCGAAGCCCCGGATGTTAGCTTTCCAACGCAACTGGAACCGCATCATTTGGACCTCTGTAGCTCAAGTTATGGTCGATTAAGTGCAAAGAGGTCGGCTTGACAACTTTTGCGATTCCTTCATTTCTTCATGAGTTCTCTATTTTTACATGCTTTTCCTTCATTCCCTTGATCCAATCTTTGCCTCCTAAATCTAAAATCACTTAACAAACATATCAAGGCATCTAATGGAATCAAGGTGAATTAAATTTAGCTAGTTTGAGTCCTAAAAGCATGTTTTCACTCTTAAGCACAATTAAAGGAGAAGTTATAAAACCATGCTATTTCATTGAATAAATATGAGCAAAGGTTATCAAAATGCTCTAAATTCATCACAAGATAAACCCTACAAATGGGGTTTATCAACCACCTACCCCACCTCTTCTTCCCTCCTCTTCACACCTTTCTATAACACTCTTTCCCAAATACCCTTCACCTATCAAATCCTACCCTCTTCCCCATATCCTCTTCACCACTCACATCTATCCATCATAAACCCCACCTACCTCACCATTCAAATTCAAACCATTTCCCTCCCAAACCCACTCCCACATGACCGACTCCCCTCTCTCTCTTACCCTATAAATACCCCTCCTTACTACCTTTAATTTCACACATCACAAACAATTCTTCCCCCTAGGCCGAACCCACTCCTCACCTCCATCTCCTCCATTTCTTCTTTTTCTACTCATTTCTTTCTTTTTTTACTCGAGGACGAGTAACCATTCTAAGTTTGGAGTGGGAAAAGCTAAAGCATTTTGTTTTTCCATAACCATTAATGGAACCAAAGACCAGAGAAACCTCTAGAAAGAGGAAAGGAAAGGCAATTGCTTCCACCTCCGAGTCATGGGAGATGGAGAGATTCATCTCAAAGGTCCATCAAGACAACTTCTATGAAGTTGTGGCGAAGAAAAAGTGATCTCCGAGGTCCCCTTCAAGCTCAAAAAGAGTGAATATCCGAAGATCTGACATGAGATTCAAAGAAGAGGTTGGAAAACTCTCACCAACCCCATTCAACAAGTCAGAATATTAATGGTTCAAGAGTTCTATGCCAATGCATGGATCACTAAGAACCATGATCAAAGTTTGAACCTGAACCCAAAGAATTAGCTCACAATGGTTCGGGGGAATTACTTAGATTTCAGTCCGGAAAATGTGAGGTTGGCATTCAACTTGCCAATGATGCAAGGAGATCCTCACCCTTTCACTAGAAGGGTCAACTTTGACCAAAGGTTGGACCAAGTCCTTAGGGACATTTGTGTGGAAGGAGCTCAATGGAAGAAAGACTCAAGAGGCAAGCCAGTTCAACTAAGAAGGCTTGACCTCAAACCCGTGGCTAGGGGATGGTTGGAGTTCATCCAACGCTCTATCATTCCTACTAGCAACCGGTCTGAAGTTACAATAGATCGGGCTATCATGATCCATAGCATCATGAATAGAGAGGAAGTAGAAGTTCATGAGATCATATCCCTAGAACTCTACAAAGTGGCGGACAAGCCCTCCACTTTGGCAAGGTTAGCCTTCTCTCATCTCATTTGTAACCTATGCAATTCAGCTGGAATTGTCATAGAGGAAGACATCCTCATTGAAGGAGACAAGTCCATCACTAAGAAGAAGATGGAGCAAACAAGAGAGCCCACTCATGGACCTCAACAAGAGCATGAGGAAGTTCCTCATCTAGAAATCCCTAAGATGCCTCAAGGGATGTATTTTCCTCTACAAAACTATTGGGAGCAAATCAACATCTCCCTAGGAGAATTAAGTTCCGACATGGGACAACTAAGGATGGAGCACCAAGAGCATTCCATCATCCTCCATGAAGTTAGAGAGGACCAAAGAGCCATGAGGAAAGAGCAACAAAGACAAAGAAGAGACATTGAGGAGCTCAAGCACTCCATAAGATCTTCAAGAGGAAGAACTAGCCGCCATCACTAAGGTGGACCCGTTCTTTAATTTTCTTGTTCTTATTTTTTTGTTTTTCGAAAATTATGGTTTATGTTTTATCTATGTTTGTGTCTTTATTACATGATCATTAGTGTCTAGTGTCTATGTCTTAAAGCTATGAATGTCCTATATATCCTTCACCTTTCTTAAATGACAATTGTTTTTAATTGCAAAAGAAAAAGAAGTACATGAATTTCGAATTCTATCTTGAAAGTAATCTAATTATTTTGATGTGGTGGCAATACTTTTTGTTTTCTGAATGAATGCTTGAACAGTGCATATTTTTGAATGTGTTGTTTATGAATGTTAAAATTGTTGGCTCTTGAAAGAATGATGAAAAATGAAAAATGTTATTGATAATATGAAAAATTATAAAATTGATTCTTGAAGCAAGAAAAAGCAGTGAAAAGCTTGTAGAAAAAAAAAAGAGAAAAGAAAAAAAAAGTGGCGAAAAAAAAGAAAAAGCAAGCAGAAAAAGCCAATAGCCCTTTAAACTAAAAGGCAAGGGTAAAAGGGATCCAAGACTTTGAGCATTAATGGATAGGAGGGCCCCAAAGGAATAAAATCCTGGCCTAAGCGGCTAAACCAAGCTGTCCCTAACCATGTGCTTGTGGCGTGAAGGTTTCAAGTGAAAAGCTTGAGACTGAGCGGTTAAAGTCGTGGTCCAAAGCAAAAAAGAGTGTGCTTAAGAGCTCTGGGCACCTCTAACTGGGGACTTTAGCAAAGCTGAGTCACAATCTGAAAAGGTTCACCCAGTTATGTGTCTGTGGCATTTATGTATCTGGTGGTAATACTGGAAAACAAAATGCTTAGGGTCACGGCCATGACTCATAAAGTAGCTGTGTTCAAGAATCAACATACTAAACTAAGAGAATCAATAACACTATCTGAATTCTAAGTTCCTGTGGATGTGATAAACCAATATTTTATGATGCATTTTGTGCTCAATTTAAGTGATTTATTCAATCCTTCACCCACTTATTCATGTAAATTGCATGGTTTTACATTCCCTTCCTTATTATGTGATATATGTGAAAAACATGTTTCCTATGCTTTAGAAATATTAATTTTAATTACCCTTTATTACCATTCGATGTCGTGATTTCTGTGTTAAGTATTTTCAGATCTCCTAAGGCAGGAATGGCTTAGAGGACAGAAAGGAGACTTACAAAAATGGAAGGAAAGCATAAAAATGGAGTCTTGAAGAAAAAGGCAGTGACGCGAACGCATGAACGACGCAGTCGCGTGCCTAGCGCGAAAAGGCAGCGACGGCGAACGCGTGACTGACACGGACGCGTGCCTTGAGCAAAACACAAATGACGCGTACACGTGACCGACGCAACCGCATAGAAGAGCAGAACTCCAGATGACGCGACTGCGTGACCTACGCGGACGCGTGACAGACGCCACGTGCAAAATCTGCAGAAAACGGCCCCAGCAATTTCTAGACCCTTTTTCGGCCCAATTCTGAATCCAGAAACACGGAATATAAGCCAGAGAATGGAGGAATCAAAGGAGAGATATCATACATTCATAATTTTAGGATTAGATGTAGTTTTTAGAGAGAGAGGTTCTCTCCTCTCTCTTAGGTTTTAGGATTAGGATTCCTCTTAAAGGATTTAGGATTTCAACTTCCTCTGAGGTTCAGTATTCCTTTTATATTTTTATTTATTCTAATGCTTTTATTCGTATCTGACCTATGTTACCAATTTGGCTCATGAACTCTTTATGTTTAGATTGATTTTCTTTTATTAATGCAATTGAGGTATTTCAGATTTATCTTTAGCTTTTTTATATTCTTGGCTTTAATTGATTAATTAGAGACTCCTGAGTTATCAAACTCATCGTGATTGATAATTGTTATTTTTGCTAATTGAATTGAATTCCAATAACTCTAGTCTTTCCTTAGGAGTTGGCTAGGACTTAAGGATCAAACTAATTAGTCCATTTGACTTTCCTTTGCTCTAGTAAAGGTTAACTAAGTGGGATTAAAACTCAATTCTCATCACCATCGATAAGGATAACTAGGATAGGACTTCCAAATTTTCACACCTTGCCAATAGTTTTATTAGTTATTAATTTGTTAATTCCTAAAATTTATTTCCCTTGTTCAAATCTTTCGAAACCCAAAAACACCGTTTTTCATAACCAATGATAATTCACACTTCCCTGCAATTCCTTGAGAAGACGACCCAAGGTTTGAATACTTCGGTTTATAAATTTTATTGGGTTTGTTACTTGTGACAACCAAAACATTTGTAAGAAAGGAATTCTTGTCGGTCTAGAAGCTATACTTACAAAACAAATTTATTTGCAAAAATTCTACATCGTGCGAGAGGTTCGTTCATCAAAATAGCGCCGTTGCCGGGGAATTGCAAACGTCTGCCTTATTATTGGTTATTGTAAATATTTTTCTTCTGCTTGTTTATTTGTTTCTGTTTTCATTTTTTAATTCTTATTAGCTACCATGAGTTCTCACCCCTCTCGCTTTGAGTTTGGTTCTAATATTGTTGAAGGGAATGAAAGCTATAGCAGGAACAAGCATCAAGGTCAGAGCAATCAAGGATGGATGGAGCCACGAGGACTTGATCAACCCTCTAGGCAGCAACACCCTCCTCAGTATCATAGACGATGACCATTCTACAATGCATGGCAAGGCAATAGATATTGTGGATCCCTTTGTAGTTACCAACAAGTTCCACCCTGTGCTTATGAATCACCCTCTCAACATAGCTTTGAACCACCACACTCACAAGTTTCTTTTCACCATTCCCACCATATGACCCTTATCCACCACAATTCCAATCTAATTACTCCCAGGAACCACCACTGCAACATTCACCATCCCCATATCCTTATCAAGAAGAACCACCTCTGTATTATGAGCCCTCTCTCCCAACCAATGAACCCTCATATCCACCCTAATCCCCAATGGATGACAAACTTCATGTTCTTCTTCAAGGGCAAGTGAAGATGCAAAGGGACGTACTGGAACTCACTACTGCCTTAACCGAGGTAGTAAATAAATTAGCTTCCCAACATCTGAGCACTCAAAGTACTCCCTACTCCCCATGTGGAGAATCAAAAGAAGAGCGTAGCATGAAGGAGACACTAGAAACTTCGGTGGACAATGAGGAGCATGGCTTTGGTATTGGAACAGTGGAGTAAGCCATAATAGTTGTAGAGGAAGAAGTGGTTGAAGATTTAGGAGATGCTGAACCTCCATGGGAATCGAGAACTGTAAAGGATTCCGCTGAGAAGTTCGAAATTGATGCCAAGGAGGACAGTGCACAACCTCCAATGCATATACCTTGTGAAAAATTGGACGGAACAGACCAAGAAGTTGATTCCATAGGCAGTGATGATCATGAATCAAGCTCTCCTAGTCACGAACTTACATCTGCAACTGAACTCCTTGAGCCTGAAGAACCTTATCCAAGTGAATACGAAGACGATGTCGAGGTAGATTTCTCTCAACCCCCAACGTATGACTTGAGTGACGAGGAAGACATAGAAGACTTTGATCAGGACACAGTTGCAGTTGAAGAATTTTGCAAGGAAGTGGAGGAATTCACAGAAGAATACAAGGGAGTAGAACTTACAGAACCACTGAAAACACCTATCCCAAGGCCATTACCACCTAATATAAGCTTCAAGTGGGTACAATCCTTAACCTTTATCTTTACTTTTCCACTTGAATATAGTTTGCTTGAAATAGATGGCCAGCTTAGAGCTCTCAGAGGGTGTGCAAGATTCAATAAGGTTCCATGCTTCAATTCGAAGTGCAAAGATTGGTATCAAGTTCAATTGAATGGGTCTCGGAAGGCGTTTGGTCATCTTGGTGAGAATATAATTTCTAAACCACCCAGATGGAAAAATATAGATCAAGACAAAGGCTGATTTAAAAGCAAAGTTTGGGATCCTAGAATCTATTCTGATATTCAACACCCCGGGAGCCTACGAATCTGTTTGAGGCTGCTCAAAGGCTTTACGTGCCTTGTTTGGGACCCTGGAGGCTGTTGGAATTCCAAACACTGGTGGAGATTTTTGGATGAATTCAAGCATAAGCCACCATAGTAGAAAGCTCCACAAATGTCCAACTTAAGGACTTTAACTAAAAGTGCTAGGTGGGAGACAACCCACCATGGTATGATCGTTCCTGTTTCGATTTTATTTCGTTTTGTTTGTTTTTATATTGTTTTATTTTCATTGAACTTGGATATTATTTCTGGCATTTACATTAACATTGCATACCGTATAATTGCATAATTGCATAAAAAAAAGGCATCACCCCACGCGAGCGCGCAGGCCACGCGTGGGCGTGAGAAGGAAATCGGCTAAAGATCCAACGCCCAGAAAGTTGGGCTGGAATCGTACGGCTGGTGTGTGTTTAGCACAAAACGGCCCGCGCGTTCGCATCCCTGACGCGAACGCGTCACTTGCAAAACACTCATCCCACGCGAAAGCATGAGCGACACGTCCGCGTCACGTGGATATTATGGCCCCCTAAATGGAGACAGAGAGTTGCGCTGAAACGACGCTGGAAGTGTGCATCTAGCATAATTTTCAGCGACGCGGTCGCGTGCCTCACGCGTCTGCGTCACCTATCTTTTACCCAACCCACGCGATTGCGTCAATCACGCGACCGCGTCGAACCCATTTCACCCTAGTCACGCGATCGCGTGCTCCACGCGTTCGCGTGGATTCAAAATCACTAACCCCAACCACGCAAAACCCTAGCCCCCACATCGCCCATTCACCCCCAACCTCCCCAACCCTCTTCTCACCTTTCCCCTTCCCCTCCTCTGCAACCACCACTGCACCAGCTGCCCACTACCGTCGACCACCGCGCCAAGCCACCACCGCACCCCACCACCGAAACCCACCCTCTCTCCTTCTCTTCTTTCTCTTTTTCCTCCACCACTCTCTTCCATCCCTCTCACCCACCGCCGCCCTCCTCTGCCACTGTCCTCCCACCGCGGCCAACCTCAGACCGCCGTCTCCCACCACCACAGCCCTCACAACCCTCGCCCCCTCCTTCCTTCCTCTCCCACATTCTCCAACCCAAACCCCAACCTCTACCCTGCCCACCACCACCGACCACCGCGCCGCCGTGCTCCCTTCCAGCGCCGCCGCGTCTCCACCACCATCTCTCTGCCCTCATCTCTGTTCATACACATACCAGGTTCTGCTGAACACCGATTTCTCTATCTTCCGTAGTTAGTTGCATATTTTTCAGATTCTGTTCAATTTAGGATAGTTAGAGATGCATGTTTGTAGTGGATCCTAGGTAGTTAGGTAGCTAGGATGTGGTTAGTGGATTTAGGCCTGATGATTGTGCCATTCTTGTTACTTGTTTTACCTATTCTGCAATTTTAATCTGGCTGTGACGTTAATGCTGTTCATATGCTGTTCCTTAATGTTTCATGCTGCTGTTAAGACTATTCTTTACTACTCCTATTGTTTGTGACTCTTTGCAGTGCTTTTTAATATCATATGAACTGTTTTTTTCTTGCTGTTTATTACCCGGGAACTTCCAATTTTAGCCAGAATGCTGCCCAATTTTTTGCAAATTAAAAAGATTTTTTTCAAGCTTAGGTTTTGGCAATTTCGAATTTTGCATTACTTGGCTACAACCAAACCAATTCATGAATGCACGGGCTCGCATTCTTATTCCTTTCGATTCCCTGGTTAATAAATTGCATTATTGATGATTTCATTTTAGTTTTAGCTACTCCTGTATCTATATGAATTATCATCAATAACCTGATATCCTTGCTTGAATATGAGTTGACTGTTCTTTAAATTTCTGATTCTCTTGTTACAATGGAAACCATTCATCATGCCACTTACTTTAACTTTCTTTCTACTAACTCACTACTTTAACTTTCTAACTTCCTTTTTCACTCCTAACCATTTTAACTTTCAAACTTCTATTTTCAGTTTTTAACTAACTACTTTAACTTTCTAACTCAAGGCATGATTACTGTCTTTTCCTAATTAGCTTGAATTCCACCTATCTTATGTTTTGGATTGCACTTTTCTCTTTTCAGACTTTTTCACTCGTATACAATCCAAATTGCACATATATTCAACTCATTTCATGCTTCTCTTGCTCTTTTTCTACTCTGTGCTCATATTGCTATTATTCTATTTGCCTACTTATTTTTCTGCTTTTGTTCTTCAATTATATCCTGAAATTTCTGCTTTTCAGGATGTCTGACAACCCTCGCCCCCTCCTTCCTTCCTCTCCCACCTCCTCCAACCCAAACCCCAACCTCCACTCCGCCCCAGCTCCACCACCGCGCCGCCGTGCTCCCTCCCAGCGCCGCCGTGTCACCACCACCATCTCTCTGCCCTCACCTCTGTTCATCCACAAAGCAGGTTCTGCCGAACACCGATTTCCCTATCATCCATAGTTAATTGCATATTTTTCTGTTTCTTTTCAAATTAGGATAGTTAGAGATGCATGTTTGTAGTGGATTTTAGGTAGTTAGGTAGCTAGGATGTGGTTAGTGGATTTAGGCCTGATAAATGCGCCGTTCTTACTACTTGTTTTATCTATTTCACAATTCTGATTCTGTTGTGATGATCATATTGTTCATATATTGTTCTTCCATGTTTCTTGCCGCTCTTACACTGCTCCTTCATGTTCATGTTATTTGTGTCTCTTTGCAGCTTTATTTAAATATATATGAACTGATTTTTTCTGCTATTTATTTCTGGGAACATCCAATTTTAGCCGAAATGCTGCCCAATTTTCTGCAAATGGTTTCATTTTTTTTATTCATGCATTGGTTTTGGCAATTTGAATTTTGCACTACATGGCTACAACTAACCAATGCATGAATGCACGGCCTCGCGTTCTTATTCCTTTCGATTCCCTGGTTAATAAATTGCATTATTGATGATTTCATTTTAATTTTAGCTACTTCTGTATCTATATGAATTATCATCAATAACTTGATATCCTTGCTTGACTATGAGTTGATTATTCTTTAAACTTGTGAAATTTATTGTTAACTAGGAAACCATTATCATACCCCCTACTTTAACTTTCTTTTTACTAACTCACTGCTTTCCACTTTCTAACCTCCTTTTTACTCACTAACCACTTTAACTTTCTAACACAGGGCATAATCTTTGTTTTTCCTAATTAACATGAATTCTACTTATGATATATTTTGGATTGCAATTTTTCATCTCAGATTTTTTAACTCAAATACAGTCCAAAATGTACACATATTTAACTCATTTCATGATTCTACTACTCGTTTGCCTTTATGCTTACATTGATAAATCCTATTTGCCTACTTGTTTTCCTGCTTTTGTTCTTCAATTATATCCTGGAATTTCTACTTTTCAGGATGTCTGACCCTCAACGCAAAGGAAAAGGCAAAGCAACCATTGGTAAAAGGAAAAGAGGCAAATCCTCTATGTCCATCCTCGATATTTTGCATGACGACTCCTGGCGGGAAAAGCACTTTACCCCGCAGGAGAAGGCTGACCAGCTCCTCACGGCCACAGATCCAGTTAAATTTGCAAACAGATACTGTGAGCTAAAGTATCCAGTGTTTGCCACTTCCAGGAACCTGTACCTGGAAAGAACTCTAAAAATTCCAGAAGAACTACAGTAGTACACCTCTGAACAGATAAAATAGAGAGGCTGGTTCTTCTTGGAAAGAAACTTAACAGAGGTCAATGCTTCCTAGGTCAGAGAATTTTACTGTAACTATTTCAAGACTTCCCTGGATGCAGTACACCTCAGAGGGAAACAGATTTTGGTCACTAAGGAAGCTATTGAGGACATCCTCCACCTTCAGCCTATGTCCGATCAGCCTGACGGTTACCAAAAGGCTGAAGAGGATATGAAATTTATGAGATTTGACTGGGATGCTGTCAAGCAAAGAATAGCCCTTGATCCTACTGTCCCTTGGGTCATGGGAAAGAACACAGTGATGCCTAAGGGAATCAAGATGATTTACTTGAATGATGAGGCTCGGCTCTGACACCAGATTCTGAGCAATTATGTGATGTTGAGCACTCATGAGACAGAGCTGCCCGCTACTATGATCACCCACATCTGGTGTGTGATGGAGGGTAAGGACCTGTATCTTCCACGTTTCATCAGGCATTACATGGCCAGGGTCTATGTCAGAGGCACCCTTCCTTTTCCTTATCTGATCACCCAGCTAGGCCGCCGAGCTGACGTGCCTTGGGAGCTGGCCGATGCGAAGCCAACTGCTGTAGATTGCAAGAAGATCATCCCGCATAGTAGGAAATTTCAGGCTTTAGGCTACAGACCCCCATTCCTCACCGCTTCTGCTGAGGCAGCCACATCTTCAGCTGCCCCTTCTGCATCCACTACTGCACCAGCCCCATCTACTTCACATCCACCTACTCCTGAGCCCATTTAACATTTGGTGCATCGACTCTTTGCCCGCCTGGATCGAATGGAGCATCGCAACAAGCGGCGCTATGAGCACCTTAAGTTGATGATCCGATTCGGCAGCGACATCCCCTCCGAGCCTGACACCCCTTTTGATACATCTGAGGTGGAGGCGAGGGATCATGAGGAGGACACACATGCCCAGGCTGAGCAGGCAGGACCAGAGCAGGCTACGCCACAGCATGAGGAGCCTCACCAGATCCAGGCCGCAGATCCGGAGATCCCTCTACAGTCAGCACCTCCAGTGCTTCAGACAGATCCTCCTACACTTATCCAGCCTGCAGACCTTCAAGCCACCACAGAGACTCCAGCAGCACATCCTTCCGGTGATAACACTTCTTCACACCCAGCTTGAGTGAACATCGAGGACGATGCTATATTTTAAGTGTGTGGAGGTCGCCATCCCTGGCGTATCTTTTTGGTGAACCACTACAGACTCTTTGATGAGCGGATAATTTATACGCTTTTTAGCATTATTTTTAGTATATTTTACTTAGTTTTTATTATGTTTTTATTAGTTTTTAAATAAAAATCACAATTCTGGACTTTACTATGAGTTTGTGTGTTTTTCTATTATTTCAGGTATTTTCTGGCTGAAATTGAGGGACCTGAGTAAAAATCTGATTCAGAGGCTGAAAAAGGACTGCAGATGCTGTTGGATTTTGACCTTTCTGCACTCGAAGTGGATTTTCTGGAGCTACAGATACCCAATTGGCGCACTCTCAATTGCGTTGGAAACTAGACATCCTGGGCTTTCCAGCAATATATAATAGTTTATACTTTGCCCAAGATTTGATGGCCCAAACCGGCATTTCAAGTCAGCTCAAGAATTCTGGCGTTTAACTCCAAAATTGGCACAAAAGCTGGAGTTAAACGCCCAAACTGGCACAAAAGCTGGCGTTTAACTCCAAGAAAAGTCTCTACACATGGAAGCTTCAATGATCAGCCCAAGCACACACCAAGTGGGCCCGGAAGAAGATTTCTGCATTAATTACTTATTTCTGTAACTCTAGGCTACTAGTTCTCTATAAATAGGACCTTTTACTGTTGTATTTGGACACACATCTTTGGACCTTTAGTCCCTAGACCTTGGAGGCTGGCCATTCGGCCATGCTTACACCATTATCACTTTTGTATTTTCAACGGTGGAGTTTCTACACACCATAGATTAAGGTGTGGAGCTCTGCTGTCCTTCATGAATTAATACAAAGTACTATTGTTTTTCTATTCAATTCACGCCTACTTCTTCTCTAAGATATTAATTCGTTCTTCAACTTGATGAATGTGATGATCCGTGACACTCATCATCATTCTCACCTATGAACATGTGCCTGACAACCACCTCTGTTCTACTAGCAATGGCTTGAATGCGTATCTCTTAGGTTTCTAATCTAAGATTGGAACCTTCGTGGTATAGGCGGTATAGGCTGGCGGCCATTCCTGAGATC
>NC_029794.2:50082094-50088552 GCF_000816755.2 Arachis ipaensis
TTAGATTAGGTACTTTTCTTTTTATTTTTCAGAGTTTTTAAGAATGAATTCTAGATTTTCAAGGTGATGTTCTTATCATCACAAAAGTTGATTGATTCTCATCAATTTAGCTGCTGAATGTAATGTCCTGTTGACGCTTGGCCAACCATGTCTAATCTTTTTAGACTGAAGCTTTAGACTAACATTGCATGATTCCTGGAATTCTTATTAAAAGTTTTGAATCCCTTTGTTTTCTTTTCCATATAAGTTTCGAAAATCACAAAAAAATTTATAAAATCATAAAAATCAAAAATATTTTATGTTTCTTGTTTGAGTCTACTATCAATTTTTAAGTTTGGTGTCAATTGCATGTCTTAATTCTTCTTGCATTTTTCGAAAATATGCAATATGTTCTTCATTAATCTTCAAGTTGTTCTTGATGATTTCATTGCTCTGATCTTTAAATTCTCTTGTTTTGTGTGTTTTGTTGTTTCTCATATGCATTCTCAATTTGTTAGTGTCTCTTATATGAATTTTTTTTTAGTTTGGTGTCTTGCATGCATTGTTTATTTGATCTTAGTTGCAATTTTTATTGTTTCTCATCATTAAAAATCCAAAAATATTTTCAAAATTGTCTCTTTTCAAGTCAATAATACAGAGAATTGAAGATTCAGAACATTCAGCAGAGGAATCAAACAGAAAAAGCTGGGCATTCAAAACGCCCAGTGATGAAGGAAAACTGGCGTTTAAACGCCAGCCAGGGTACCTGGCTGGGCGTTTAACGACCAAAAGGGTAGCATTTTGAGCCTTAAACGCCAGAATGGATGCCATTCTGGGCATTTAACGCCAGGATGACATTAGAGGGAAGATTTTGTTTTTAATTCAAATTTTTTTCAAATCTTCATAATTTTACAAAATCAAATCTTTTTCAAACCATATCTTTTCAATCATATCTCTTCAAAATCAATTTCTTTCTATTTTTTATTATTTTCGAAAATCCTTGTTATAATTAATGACTTACTTCAAAATTTTCCAGTTGTTACTTGCCTATTAAGAAAGGATCAAAAGTTTTAATTCTAGAATCATATCTTCTAATTTCTAGTTAGTCAAGTAAATTAACTTTAATTTTTAAAACTTTCTCTTTTTAGTTTGATTTTCAATCATATCCTCTCAATCAGATCTTTTCAATCACATCTTTTTCAAAATTAACTCTCAATCATATCTTTTTTATTTCTAATTTCAAAATCTTTTTCAAAAATTACTTAATTTCTTTCCCAATCTTAATTTTCGAAAATCTCAATCAAATTTTCAAAATTTCTTTTTATTATTTCAAAATCTTTTTAATTTATTTTCGAAAATTCTTCCCCTCTTCTCACATCCTTCTATTTAAAGGACTAACACTCTTCCTTAAGGTGCAATTCGAACTCCCTCCTTCTTTATATGTTTGAATTCTCTTCCATCTACCTCCTCCTTCTATTCTTCTTTTCCTCTGACACCTCAAGAAATCTCTATACTGTGACATAGAGAATTCCCTACTTTCTTGTTCTCTTCTCTTTCATATGAGAAGGAACAAAGATAAAGGCATACTTGTTCAAGCTGATCCTGAACCTGAAAGGACCTTGAAGAGAAAGCTAAGAGAAGCTAAAGAACAATTCTCTTTAGAGGGCCTAACAGAGCTTTTCAAGGAAGAAGAAACCATGGTAGCCGAAAACAACAATGCCAACAATGCAATAAAGGTGCTTGGTGACTTTACTGCACCTACTCCCAACTTCTGTGGGAGAAGCATCTCAATCCCTGCCATTGGAGCTAACAACTTTGAGCTTAAGCCTCAATTAGTTTCTCTAGTGCAACAGAATTGCAAGTTTCATGGACTTCCATTGGAAGATCCTCATCAGTTCTTAGCTGAATTTTTGCAAATCTGTGACACTGTCAAGACCAATGGGGTTGACCCTGAAGTCTACAGACTCATGCTTTTTCCTTTTGCTATAAGAGACAGAGCTAGGACATGGTTGGATTCACAACCTAAAGAAAGCCTGAACTCTTGGGAAAAGTTGGTTAATGCCTTCTTGGCAAAGTTCTTTCCACCTCAAAAATTGAGCAAGCTTAGAGTGGAAGTCCAAACCTTCAGACAGAAGGAAGGTGAATCCCTCTATGAAGCTTGGGAAAGATACAAGCAATTGATCAGAAGGTGTCCTTCTGACATGCTTTCTGAATGGAGCATCATAGGTATCTTCTATGATGGTCTGTCTGAACTATCCAAGATGTCATTGGACAGCTCTGCTGGAGAATCTCTTCATCTGAAGAAGACGCCTGCAGAAGCTTAGGAACTCATTGAAATGGTTGCAAATAACCAATTCATGTACACTTCTGAAAGAAATCCTGTGAATAATGGGACAACTCAGAAGAAAGGAGTTCTTGAGATTGATACTCTGAATGCCAAATTGGCTCAGAATAAAATATTAACCCAACAAGTCAATATGATTTCTCAGAGTCTGTCTGAAATGCAAGCAGCAACAGGCAGTACTAAGGAAGCTTCCTCTGAAGAAGAAGCTTATGATCCTGAGAACCCAGCAATAGAAGAGGTGAATTACATGGGAGAACCCTATGGAAACACCTATAATCCTTCATGGAGAAATCATCCAAATCTCTCATGGAAGGATCAACAGAGACCTCAACAAGGTTTCAACAACAATAATGGTGGAAGAAACAGGTTTAGCAATAGCAAGCCTTTTCCATCATCTTCTCAGCAACAGACAGAGGACTCTAAGAAAAGCCACTCTGACTTAGCAACCATTGTCTTTGATCTAATTAAAACCACTCAAAGTTTCATGACTGAAACAAGGTCCTTCATTAGAAATTTGGAGGCACAAGTGGGACAGCTGAGTAAGAAAATTACTGAATTCCCTCCTAGTACTCTCCCAAGCAATACAGAAGAGAATCCAAAGAGAGAGTGCAAGGCCATAAACACGTCTCACATGGCCAAACCTGGAGAGGAGGAAGGGGCAGTAATCTCCATTGAGGAAGACCTCAATGGACGTCTACTGACCTCCATGGAGTTCCCTGATGTGGAACCATGGGGATCTGAGGCTCAGACTGAGACCATAGAGATTCCATTAAATTTACTTCTGCCATTCATGAGCTCTGATGAGTATTCTTCCTCTGAAGAGGATGAAGATGTTACTGAAGAGCAAGTTGCTAAGTACCTTGGAGCAATCATGAAGCTAAATACCAGGTTGTTTGGTAATGAGACTTGGGAGGATGAACCTCCATTGCTCATCAAAGAACTGGATGACTTGACTAGGTAGAAATTACCTCTAAAGAGACAAGACCCTGGAAAATTCTCAATCCCTTGTACCATAGGCACCATGACCTTTGAGAAGGCTCTGTGTGACCTGGGATCAAGTATAAACCTTATGCCTCTCTCTGTAATGGAGAAGCTAGGGATCATTGAGGTACAAGCTGCAAGAATCTCGCTGGAGATGGCAGACAATTCAAAGAAACAGGCTTATGGACTTGTAGAGGATGTCTTGGTAAAGGTTGAGGACCATTACATCCCTGCTGATTTCATAATCTTAGAGACTGGAAAGTGTATGGATGAATCCATCATCCTTGGCAGACCCTTCCTAGCCACAGCAAAAGCTGTGATTGATGTTGACAGAGGAGAATTGATCATTCGAGTGAATGAAGACTCCCTTGTGTTTAAAGCTCAAGGATATTCCTCTGTCACCATGGAGAGGAACCATGAAGAGCTTCTCTCAATACAGAGTCAAACAGAGCCCTCACAGTCAAACTCTAAGTTTGGTGTTGGGAGGCCATAACCAAACTTTAAGTTTTGTGTTGAACCCCCATATTCAAACTCTAAGTTTGGTGTTGGGTGGTTCCAACATTGCTCTGAACATCTGTGAGGCTCCATGAGAGCCACTGTCAAGCTATTGACATTAAAGAAGCACTTGTTGGGAGGCAACGCAATTTTTACTTATCTATGTTAAATTTCTATTTTCTTTTGTTATTTTATGTTCTCTGTAGGTTGATGATCATGTGAAGTCATAAAAACAATTGAAAAAGCAAAAACAGAAGGAAAAACAAAATGAAAAATAGAACACCCTGGAGGAGAAACTTACTGGCGTTTAAACGCCAGTAAGGGTAGCAGAATGGGCGTTAAACGCCCAGTCTGGCACCATTCTGGGCGTTTAACGCCAGAAATGGGCACCAGACTGGTGTTTAATGCTAGGAATGGGCAAGAAGCTGGCGTGAAATGCCAGAAATGGGCAGCAGCCTGGCGTTTAACACCAGGATTGGCAACAAGGGGCGTTTTGTACGCCACATGGTGCAGGGATGAGAAATCCTTGACACCTCAGGATCTGTGGACCCCACAGGATCTCCACCTACCCCGCCTCTCTCTCTCTTCTTCACCCATTCACCAATCACCTCAATACCTCTTCCCCAAAAACCCCTCACCTATCAAATCCCACCATTCTCTTCACCACTCACATCTATCCTCTATAAAACCCCACCTACCTCACCATTCAAATTCAAACTACTTTCCCACCCAAACCCACCCATAATGGCCGAACCATACCCCCTCTCCACTCCTATATAAACCCATCTTCACTCTTTCATTTTCACACAACATACACACCATCTATCCCCCTTGGCCGAAACACATAGCCCCCTCCATCTCCTCTATTTCTTCTTCTTATACTCTCTTCTTTCTTCTTTTATTCGAGGATGAGAAACCTTCTAAGTTTGGTGTAGTAAAAGATAAATCTTTTTTGTTTTTCCATAACCATTAATGGCACCAAAGGCCGGAGAAATCTCTAGAAAGAGGAAAGGGAAGGCCAAATCTTCCACCTCCGAGTCATGGGAGATGGAGAGATTCCTCTCAAGGGTGCATCAAGTATGAAGTTGTGGCCAAGAAGAAGGTGATCGCCGAGGTCCCTTTTAAGCTCAAAAAGGGCGAATATTCAGAGATCCGACATGAGATTCGAAGAAGAGGTTGGGAAGTTCTCACCAACCCCATTCAACAAGTCGGAATCTTAATGGTTCAAGAGTTCTATGCCAATGCATGGATCACCAAGAACCATGATCAAAGTGTGAACCCGGACCCTAAGGATTAGCTTACAATGGTCCGAGGGAAATACTTAGACTTTAGTCCGGAAAATGTAAGGTTGGCATTCAATTTGATCAAAGGGTCAACTTTGATCAAAGGTTGGACCAAGTCCTCATGGACATCTGTGAAGAGGGCGCTCAATGGAAGAGTGATTCAAGAGGAAAGCCGGTTCAACTAAGAAGGCATGACCTCAAGCCTGTGGCTAGGGGATGGTTGGAGTTCATCCAACGCTCAATCATTCCTACTAGCAACCGGTCTGAAGTTACTATAGACCAGGCTATCATAATTCATAGCATCATGATTAGAGAGGAAGTAGAAGTTTATGAGGTTCTATCCCAAGAACTCTACAAGGTGGCGGACAAGTCCTCTACTGCAGCAAGGTTAGCCTTCCCTCACCTTATTTGTCACCTCTGCAATTCAGCTGGAATTGACATAGAGGAAGACATCCTCATTGATGAGGACAAGCCCATCACTAAGAAAAGGATGGAGCTAACAAGAGATCCCACTCATGGACAAGAGCATGAGAAAACTCCTCATGAAATCCCTGAGATGCCTCAAGGGATGCATTTTCCTCCACAAAACTATTGGGAGCAAATCAACACCTCCCTAGGAGAATTAAGTTCCAACATGGGATAACTAAGGGTGGAGCACCAAGAGCATTCCATCCTCCTCCATGAAATTAGAGAAGACCAAAGAACCATGAGAGAGGAACAACAAAGGCAAGGAAAAGACATTGAGGAGCTCAAGCACTCCATAAGATCTTCAAGAGGAAGAACAGGCCGCCATCACTAAGGTGGACCCGTTCTTTAATCTCCATGTTCTTTATTTTCTGTTTTTCGAATTTTTATGCTTTATGTTTATTTATGTTTGTGTCTTTATTACATGATCACTAGTGTCATCCGGTCCTCAAATAAGGACACCCGGGAGCATACGTGAATACGAGTTTCGGAACCTAGGAAAAATAGTGGGAACGGAAAACCAAATTTCCCCATAACCGAAAAAGACGAACGAAAAGAAAAAGAAAGAAAAAGAAAAAAGAGAGAAAAAAAAAGAAGTTCGAAACTATAAGTGATGAAAAAGAACGAAATTCTTAGTAAAAATACTAAAAAGTCTAATAGTTGTTGTAAAGAGGAAAAGGGTAGTAAGAAAGTTCTCGGTTATTAAAATTGTAAGTATTTGTTAGTTTAAGTTTTTATACGTGACAAGTTCGTAAGTAAGTCTTCTTGTTATCATAACGGTGGTGTAGTTTTATTAATTTGACAAAATTTTAAACTTTAAGTACGTGAAGAAAAAGAAAAAGTTAATTTTTGTAAAAAGTAAATTCTTTCCACTACCTAAGTAAAAGTATCGAAATTCCGTATCTGTGAAT
>NC_029794.2:50088577-50089151 GCF_000816755.2 Arachis ipaensis
ATGTGTCTGTGGCATGTATGTATCTGGTGGTAATACTGGAAGACAGAGTGCTTTGGGCCACAGCCAAGACTCATACACTAGCTATGTTCAAGAATCATTATGCTTAACTAAGAGAATCAATAACACTATCTGGATTCTGAGTTCTTATAGATGCCAATCATTCTGAACTTCAAGGAATAAAGTGAGATGCCAAAACTGTTCAGAAGCAAAAAGCTAAAAGCCCCGCTCATCTAATTAATACTGATCTTCATAGATATTTTTGAAATTCACTGTATATTCTCTTCTTTTTATCCTATTTGATTTTCAGTTGCTTGGGGACAAGCAACAATTTAAGTTTGGTGTTGTGATGAGCGGATAATTTATACGCTTTTTGGCATTGTTTTTAGTATGTTTTTAGTATATTTTAGTTAGTTTTTATTATTTTTTTATTAGTTTTTAAATAAAAATCACAATTATGAACTTTACTATGAGTTTGTGTGATTTTCTATAATTTCAGGTATTTTCTGGCTGAAATTGAGGGAGCTGAGCAAAAATCTTATTCAGGCTGAAAAAGGACTGCTGATGCTGTTGGATT
>NC_029794.2:50089501-50186329 GCF_000816755.2 Arachis ipaensis
TGTCCTCATTGTGTTCAGAGGGTGTCTCCACACTTGGACCTTGCTCCATGTGCCTCTCTTCTACTTCTTCTTGGTGAACTGCAGCTATAGTTTCATTAATGATGTCGCACTGGAAGATGGAATGATCTTCCGGAATGTGCTTCATGGCTTCATTCAAATTGAAACTCACTACCCTGCCATCTATCTCAAAGGAGTAAGTTCCTGAGAAGGCATTGATGAGCGGATAATTTATACACTTTTTGGCATTGTTTCTAGTATGTTTTTAGTATATTTTAATTAGTTTTTATTTAAAATTCACTTTTCTGGACTTTACTATGATTTTGTGTGTTTTTCTGTGATTTCAAGTATTTTCTGGCTGAAATTGGGGGACCTGAGCAAAAATCCGATTCAGAGGCTGAAAAAGGACTGCAGATGCTGTTGGATTCTGACCTCCCTGCACTCAAAGTGGATTTTCTGGAGCTACAAAAGCCCAATTGGCGCGCTCTCAATTGGTTGTTGGAAAGTAGACATCCTGGGCTTTCCAGCAATATATAATAGTCCATACTTTGCCTGAGATTTGATGGCCCAAACAGGTGTTCCAAGTCAGCTCAAGAATTCTGGCGTTTAACTCCAAAACTGGCACAAAAGCTGGCATTTAACTCCAAGAAAAGTCTCTACACATGAAAGCCTCAATGCTCAGCCCAAACACACACCAAGTGGGCCCGGAAGAAGATTTCTATATTAATTATTGATTTCTGTAAACCCTAGGCTACTAGTTCTCTATAAATAGGACCTTATACTATTGTATTTGGGGGGATCTTTGGACGTTTAGTCCCTACACCTTGGAGGCTGGCCATTCGGCCATGCTTATACCATTATCACTTTTGTATTTTCAACGGTGGAGTTTCTACACACCATAGATTAAGGTGTGGAGCTCTGCTGTCCTTCATGAATTAATACAAAGTACTAGTGACAGCGCATTTGGAACATTTTCACTGAGAGGACGGGAAGTAGCCATTGACAACAGTGATGCCCAACATAAAGCTTGCCATGGAAAGGAGTATGAATGATTGGAAGAAGGTAATAGAAAAGCAGAGGTTCAGGAGGAACAAAGCATCTTCATACGCTTATCTGAAATTCCTACCAATGAATTACATAGGTATCTCTATCTTTATTCTATTTTATGTTTATCTTTTAATTATCAATCCTCCATAACCATTTGAATCCGCCTGACTGAGATTTACAAGATGACCATAGCTTGCTTCAAGCCGACAGTCTCCGTGGGATCGACCCTTACTCACGTAAGGTTTATTACTTGGACGACCCAGTGCACTTGCTGGTTAGTTGGGCGGAATTGTGACAAAGTGTGATTCACATTTAAGAGCTCCAAGTCCTTTGGTGCCATTGTTGTTGATCACAATTTCGTGCACCACTCTTCTATCTTATTTTGTTTATTTTTTTCTGTATTTTATTTTTATTTTTATTTTTCAGTACTTACACATTGTTCTTTTTCTGTATTTTTACTTTATTTTCGCATTTTGTAGTTTAGTTTATATCTTAGACATTTAGTTTAGTTTGCAATTCTAAACTTATTAGTTATAGAATATGTGGATTAATTAGTATAGTTTACCCTTTTAGCATATATTAGTTTGGTTTAATTGAAAATAAAAAGGAGTAAACTAGAAACTTTAGTAAATTAAAACAATCCACACACCTTGTATATATAGCATTACATGTTAGTTAGTTAACAACATTTCATCAAGGAGCAACACTAAGATTTTAAAAGCCACCCTAATATTTACATTGAGAATAATGGGAACTCTTGATTTCTACTTGCATGACATACATAACTGATATATAGTTTTTGAGCTAGAGAACACACAGCCTGTGAGTTTTGAGCTTAATTGTATGGTTACATTCAAACCATAAATTTCATTCCTGTGTGTTTTGCCCTTCTTTTTCATTTTGTTGTTCTTTACTTTGTTTTAATCTATATGTCCAATATAGAATATGGATACATACCAAGAGATGATTGAGGCCATCATTTGAATTTTTCCTCACTTATCCCAATTTAGCCTACCTTTTACATCACCCTTGTTAGCCCCTTTGAGCTTTTTAATCCCCTCTTGTTCTATAGCCACATTACTAGCCTTAAGCAGAAAAACAAAATAAAAATCCCAAGTTGAATCCTTGGTTAGCTTAAGATAGATATTGTGTATAATTTAAGTGTGGAGAATTTTATGAGAACATGGGATGATAGAAACAAAGTAGGGATTTAAAATGAATAAGTTATTTCAGAAATTTGGGAAGCATGCTCATGTGAAATCAAAAAAAGTTTTAGAAAGCAGGAATAGAAAAGAATAGAGTGATTAACCTCAAACACTAAGTGACTAGAGAGTAAACACAAATCTAGTGAGGGTTTAATATCTCATTCCCATATATCTATGTTTAAATTGTCAAATTGTCTTGCAAGTCTGTGAAATATTTTAACCCAGCTCAATTGTGAACATGTCTTAAATTGGTTTGGCCTTACTTGTACATATATGATTCCTTGAAAATATGAAATAAACTAACTACATGTAAGCTTTATATACAAATGAATAATAACTAGAATTGCATGACTCATTTAGGTAGTTGCATTTAGAATGAAATGTATTGCATGAGATTCCACCATTTTAACTTTACCCTTTCTCTTGGATTTAGCATGAGGACATGCTATTGTTTAAGTGTGGGGAGGTTGATAAACCCATATTTTATGATGTATTTTGTGCTCAATTTAAGTGATTTATTCAATCCTTCACCCACTTATTCATGTAAATTGCATGGTTTTACATTCCCTTCCTTATTATGTGATATATGTGAAAAACATTTTTCCTATGCTTTAAAAATATTAATTTTAATTACCCTTTATTACCATTCGATGCCGTGGTTTGTGTGTTAAGTATTTTCAGATCTTCTAAGGTAGGAATGGCTTAGAGGACAGAAAGGAAACTTACAAAAATGGAAGGAAAGGACAAAAATGGAGTCTTGAAGAAAAAGGCAGCGACGCGAACGCGTGACTGACGCGGATGCGTGCCTTGAGCAGAACGCAAATGACGTGTACGCATGATCGACGCGACCGCGTGGAAGAGCAGAACTCCAGATGATGTGACCGCGTAACCTACGCGGATACGTGACAGATGCCACGTGCAGAATCTGCAGAAAACACCCCCAGCGATTTCTGGACCCTTTTTCGGCCCAATTCTGAATCCAGAAACACAGAATATAAGCCAGAGAATGGAGGAATCAAAGGAGAGATATCATACATTCATAATTTTAGGATTAGATGTTGTTTTTAGAGAGAGAGATTCTCTCCTCTCTCTTAGGTTTTAGGATTAGGATTCCTCTTAAAGGATTTAGGATTTCAACTTCCTCTTAGGTTCAATATTCCTTTTATATTTTTATTTATTCTAATGCTTTTATTCGTATCTGACCTATGTTACCAATTTGGCTCATGAACTCTTTATGTTTAGATTGATTTTCTTTTATTAATGCAATTGAGGTATTTCAGATTTATCTTTAGCTTTTTTATATTCTTGGCTTTAATTGATTAATTGGAGACTCTTGAGTTATCAAACTCATCGTGATTGATAATTGTTATTTTTGCTAATTGAATTGAATTCCAATAACTCTAGTCTTTCCTTAGGAGTTGGCTAGGACTTAAGGATTAAACTAATTAGTCCACTTGACTTTCCTTGACTTTCCATTGTTCAAACCTTTCAAAACCCAAAAACACCGTTTTTCATAACCAATAATAATTCATACTTCCCTGCAATTCCTTGAGAAGACGACCCGAGGTTTGAATACTTCGGTTTATAAATTTTATTGGGTTTGTTACTTGTGACAACCAAAACGTTTGTAAGAAAGAAATTCTTGTCGGTCTAGAAGCTATACTTACAACGCGAATTTATTTGCAAAAATTCTAGATCGCGCGAGAGTTTCGTTCTTTAGGATGCCAATCATTCTGAACCTTAAAGGATAAAGTGAGATGCCAAAACTATTCAGAAGCAAAAAGGCTACAAGTCCCGCTCATCTAATTGAAGCTAATCTTCATTGATAAGTTTGGAATTCATTGTATATTCTCTTCATTTCATCCTATTTTGTTTTTAGTTGCTTGGGGACAAGCAACAATTTAAGTTTGGTGTTGTGATGAGCGGATAATTTATACCCTTTTTGGCATTGTTTTTACATAGTTTTTAGTATGATTTAGGGAAAAACAACCATTTGTATCCATGAACTTTACGAACGCTGACAAAGGTACCCATTAAAGAAGGAAACTAATGAGCGGATATTTTATACGCTTTTTGGGGTTAATTTCATATAGTTTTTAGTATCTTTTAGTTTGTTTTTAGTTTATTTTCATTAGTTTCTAGGCAAAATTCATATTTCTGGACTTTACTATGAGTTTGTGTGTTTTTGTGTAATTTCAGGTATTTTCTGGCTGAAATTGAGGGAGCTGAGCAAAAATCTGATTCAGGCTGGAAAAGGACTGCTGATGCTGTTGGATTCTGACCTCTCTGCACTCGGAATGGAATTTCTGGAGCTACAGGAGTCCAAATGGCGCGCTTCCAATTGCGTTGAAAGTAGACATCCAGGGATTTCCAGCAATATATAATAGTCCATACTTTGCTCAAGGATAGACGACGTAAACTGGCGTTCAACGCCAGTTCCATGTTGCTGTCTGGCGTCCAGCGCCAGAAACAAGTTACAAGTTGGAGTTCAACGCCAGAAAGGGATCCAAAGCTGGCGTTGAATGCCCAAAAAAGCCCTATGCACGTGATTAGCTTAAGTCTCAGCCCTAGCACACACCAAGTGGGCCCCAGAAGTGGATTTCTGCACTATCCATCTTAGTTTACTCATTTTCTGTAAACCTAGTTTACTAGTCTAGTATTTAAACAACTTTTAGAGACTTGTTTTGTATCTCATGACATTTTAGATCTAAACTTTGTACCTTTTGACGGCATGAGTCTCTAAACTCCATTGATGGGGGTGAGGAGCTCTGCTGTGTCTCGATGAATTAATGCAAGTATTTTTATTTTTCATTCAAACATGCGTGTTCCTATCTAAGATATCCATTCGCACTTCAATATGAATGTGATGAACGTGACAATCATCATCATTCCTCCATGAATGCGTGCCTGACAACCAATTACGTTCCACCATAGAATGAATGAATATCTCTTAGATCTGTTAATCAGAGTCTTCGTGGTATAAGCTAGATTGATGGCAGCATTCAAGAGAATCCGGAAAGTCTAAACCTTGTCTGTGGTATTCCGAGTAGGATTCAGGGATTGAATGACTGTGACGAGCTTCAAACTCGCGAGTGTTGGGCGTTGTGACAGACGCAAAAGGATAGTAAATCCTATTCCGGTACGACTGAGAACCTGCAGATGATTAGCCGTGCGGTGACAGCGCACCTGGACCCTTTTCACTGGAAGGATGGATGGTAGCCATTGACAACGGTGATCCACCAACACACAGCTTGCCATAGGAGGACGTGCGTGCGTGAATCAGAAAACAGAGGAAAGCAGAATTTCAGAAGACAAAGTATCTCCAAAACTCCAACTTATTCTCCATCATTGCATACAAGTATAATTTGTGTTCTACCCTTTTATTCCTTGCAATCAAATTTGATAAGTGAATTATTTTATTGTTTTCCTGACTAAGAGTTACAAGGTAACCATAGATTGCTTCAAGCCAACAATCTCCGTGGGATCAACCCTTACTCACGTAAGGTTTATTACTTAGACGACCCAGTGCACTTGCTGGTTAGTGGTACGAGTTGTAAAAAGTGTGATTTACAATTCGTGCACCATGTTTTTGGCGCCGTTGCCGGGGATTGTTCAAGTTTGAACAACTAACGGTAAATCTTGTTGCTTAGATTAGGAAATTTTTGTCTTTTGGGTCAGAGTCTTTTATTTTCTTTTCAAAAATTTTTCAAAAAATAATTTTTCTATTAAATCTCGTGCCAAACTTTATGTTTGGTGTTTTCTTGTTGGTTCTCCTTTGTTTTTCAAAAATTTTATTTTGGTTTTCTAAAAATTTTAAGTTTGGTGTTCTTTCTTCATATTCTTGTGTTCTTGTGAGTCTTCAAAGTGTTCTTGAGTTTCCTTGCGTCTTGATCTTAAAATTTTTAAGTTTGGTGTTCCTTGGTGTTTTCCCTCCAGAATTTTCGAAAACAAGGAGCATTAGATCTAAAAATTTTAAATCTTGGGCTATCTTACTGTTTCTCTCTTTCCTCTTTAAATTCAAAAATATCTTTTCTCTCTATTTTTAAAACAAATTTTTGAAAATTATTTTTAAAATTCAGATTTTTTTTCAAAATTTAAAATATTTTTCAATGCATATCTTTTTCAAAACTTCCTGACCACTTTCTCTCTCCTCATTTTTTTTTGAAAATCTTCACCTATTTTTATTTATTTTATTTTATTTTCAAAATAATTAAATAAATAAATAAATAAATAAAAATAAATTTTTTATTTTACATCATCTCCCTTTCTCCATCATGGATCTAAGTGGAAATGAACAGTCCAGGAGGACTCTGGGGTCATATGCTAACCCCTCTACTGCTTCATATGGGAGTAGTATCTGCATACCCTCCATTGGAGTCAGTAGCTTTGAGTTGAATCCTCAGCTCATTATCATGGTGCAGCAAAGCTGCCAGTATTCCGGTCTTCCACAGAAAGAACCTACAGAGTTTCTGACACACTTTTTACAAATTGCTGACACAGTACATGATAAGGAAGTAGATCATGATGTCTACAGATTATTACTGTTTCCATTTGCTGTAAAAGACCAACCCAAGAGGTGGTTAAATAACCAACCTAAGGCTAGCATAAGGACATGGAAACAGCTAACAGAAAAATTCCTGAATCAGTACTTTCCTCCAAAACGGATGACATAGCTAAGGCTGGACATCCAAGGCTTTAAACAAGGAGATAAGGAATCTCTCTATAATGCCTGGGAGAGATACAGAGAGATGCTACGAAAATACCCCTCTGAAATATTTTCAGAGTGGGTTCAGTTAGACATCTTCTATTATGGGCTTACAGAAAGAGCTCAGATCTCTCTAGATTACTCAGCTAGTGGATCTATCCACATGAGAAAGACAATTGAAGAAGCTCAAGAGCTCATTGATACAGTTGCTAGAAATCAGCATCTGTACCTAAGCAGTGACCCTTCCATGAAAGAAGAGGCTAAAACAGTAACTACTGAACTCAGTCCTACAAATCAAGCTGCTGAATTCAATCAGCAATTGGATTTTCTAACAAAGCAGTTAGCTGAATTCAAGGATAAACTACAAGAGACAAGGATGGCTAATATAAACATGGAAGTACAATTAAAGCAAACAAAGCAGCAGCTGTCAAAACAAATAATAGAAGAATGCCAAGCAGTTCAATTAAGAAGTGGGAAAGCACTCAATACCCCACTTCAAGGCAGCAGGAAACCAAGAAATGAGCAAACCACCCAAAATCCATCTGAGGACAGTAAGAGCCCAGGAAAAATAATTTTGGCGCTAAAACGCCAGAAGTTGGGTGGAAGGCTGGCGCTGAACGCCTAGACCATGCTCAGGACTGGCGTTCAACGCCAGAAACAAGCAAGGATCTGGCGTTGAACGCCCAAAAGAAGCACAGTTCTGGCGTTCAAACGCCAGGAACATATGAGGAGCTGGCGTCTAACGTCACTCCAGCTTCTAACTCTGTCACTCAATTGCCAGTGAGGGATCAGACACACACTAGTGCTGATAACAACCCATCTAAAAAGGCTTCTTCAACTACTTCTGTAGGAAATAAACTTACAGCAACTAAGGTTGAGGAATATAAAGCCAAGATACCTTATCCTCAAAAACTCCACCAAGAGGAGCAGGATAAGCAATTTGCTCGCTTTGCAGATTATCTCAGGACTCTTGAAATAAAGATTCCATTTGCAAAGGCACTTGAGCAAATACCTTCTTATGCCAAGTTCATGAAAGAGATCTTGAGTCATAAGAAGGATTGGAGAGAAACTGAAAGAGTTCTCCTCACTGAAGAATGAAGTGTAGTCATTCTGAAAAGCTTTCCTGAAAAGCTTAAAGACCCTGGGAGTTTTCTGATACCATGCACATTAGAAGGTAATTGCACTAAGACAGCTTTATGCGATCTTGGGGCAAGCATCAACCTAATACCTGCATCCACTATCAGAAAGCTTGGTTTAACTGAAGAAGTTAAACCAACCCGGATATGTCTCCAACTTGCTGATGGCTCCATTAAATACCCATCTGGCGTGATTGAAGACATGATTGTCAGAGTTGGGCCATTCGCCTTTCCCACTGACTTTGTAGTGTTGGAAATGGAGGAGCACAAGAGTGCCACTCTCATTCTAGGAAGACCCTTCCTAGCAACTGGACGAACTCTCATTGATGTCCAATAGGGGGAAATAACCCTGAGAGTCAATGATGATGAGTTTAAGTTGAATGCTGTCAAAGCCATGCAGCATCCAGACACATCAAAAGACTGCATGAAAGTTGATCTTATTGACTCTTTGGTAGAAGAGATCAACATGGCTGTGAGTCTCGAATTAGAGTTGGAAGACATCTTTAAAGATGTTTAGCCTGATTTGGAGGATTCAGAGGAAATGAAAGAGCCTCTGAAATTTCCTCTGGAAGTGGAAAAACCTCCTAAACCCGAGCTCAAACCATTAGCACCATCCCTGAAATATGCATTTCTAGGAGAGGGTGACACTTTTCCAGTGATCATAAGCTCTGCTTTAAATCCACAGGAAGAGGAAGCACTTATTCAAGTGCTAAGGACACACAAGACAGCTCTTGGGTGGTCCATTGGTGACCTTAAGGGCATAAGCCCAGCTTGATGCATGCACAAAATCTTATTGGAGGATAATGCTAAACCAGTGGTTCAACCACAGAGGTGGCTAAATCCAGCCATGAAGGAAGTGGTGCAGAAAGAGGTCACCAAATTACTGGAGGCTGGGATTATTTATCCTATTTCTGACAGCCCCTGGGTGAGCCGTGTTCAAGTTGTCCCCAAAAAGGGAGGCATGACGGTGGTTCATAATGAAAAGAATGAACTGGTTCCTACAAGAACAGTTACAGGGTGGCGCATGTGTATTGACTACAGAAGGCTTAATACAGCCACCAGAAAGGATCATTTTCCTTTACCATTCATAGATCAGATGCTAGAAAGATTGGCAGGTCATGATTATTACTGCTTTTTAGATGGCTACTCAAGCTATAACCAGATTGCAGTAGATCCCCAGGATCAAGAGAAAACAGCATTCACATGTCCATCTGGAGTGTTTTCTTATAGAAGGATGCCATTTGGGCTGTGTAATGCGCCTGCAACCTTCCAGAGATGCATGCTCTCTATCTTCTCTGATATGGTGGAAAAATTTCTGGAAGTCTTCATGGATGACTTATCAGTATATGGAGACTCATTCAGCTCCTGTCTTGATCACCTGAAACTAGTTCTGAAAAGATGCCAAGAGACCAACCTGGTTTTAAACTGGGAAAAATGTCACTTTATGGTGACTGAAGGGATTGTCCTTGGGCATAAAATTTCAAACAAGGGAATAGAGGTGGATCAAGCAAAAATAGAGGTAATTGAAAAATTACCACCACCTGCCAATGTTAAGGCAATCAGAAGCTTTCTAGGGCATGCAGGATTCTATAGGAGGTTTATAAAGGATTTTTCAAAAATCGCAAAACCTCTGAGCAATCTGCTAGCTGCTGACATGCCATTTGTGTTTGACACAGAGTGTCTGCAGGCGTTTGAAACGCTGAAAGCCAAGCTGGTCACAGCACCAGTTATTTCTGCACCAGGTTGGACATTACCATTTGAGCTAATGTGTGATGCCAGTGATCACGCCATTGGTGCAGTACTGGGGGGCAGAGGCATGACAAGCTTTTGCATGTCATTTATTATGCCAGCCGCGTTTTAAATGATGCCCAGAAAAATTACACAACCACAGAAAAAGAATTGCTTGCAGTGGTTTATGCCATTGACAAGTTTAGATCATACTTGGTAGGATCAAAGATGATTGTGTATACTGACCATGCTGCTCTTAAATATCTACTCACAAAGCAGGATTCAAAACCCAAGCTCATAAGATGGGTGTTGCTTCTGCAAGGCTTTGATATAGAAATAAGAGACAGAAAAGGGACAGAGAACCAAGTGGCTGATCATCTGTCCCGGATAGAGCAAATAGAAGGGACGTCATTCCCCTCTCTTGAAATCTTTGAGACCTTTTCGGATGAGCATTTGTTTGCCATTCAGGAAACACCATGGTTTGCAGACATTGCAAACTACAAAGCTGCAAGGTTCATTCCCAAGGAGTACAGCAGGCAACAAAAGAAAAAATTAATTACTGATGCAAAGTACTACTTGTGGGATGAACCCTATCTCTTTAAGAGATGTGCAGATGGCAGAATCCGTAGGTGTGTGCCTAAAGAAGAAGCACAAAGGATCCTATGGCATTGCCATGGGTGACAATATGGAGGTCATTTCGGAGGTGAGCGAACAGCCACTAAGGTCCTCCAATGTGGCTTCTACTGGCCTACAATCTACAGAGATTCCCGAGAGTTTGTACGTAGCTGTGACAGTTTCCAGAGAGCTGGTAATTTGCCTCACAGTTACGCCATGCCTCAACAAGGAATCTTGGAGATTGAGTTGTTTGATGTATGGGGTATTGATTTCATGGGGCCTTTCCCACCATCATACTAAAACACTTATATTCTGGTGGCAGTTGACTATGTATCAAAATGGGTTGAGGCCATTGCCACACCCACCAATGATACTAAAACAATGCTGAAATTCCTCCAGAAACATATATTCAGTAGGTTTGGTGTCCCCAGGATACTAATCAGTGATGGGGGCACTCACTTCTGCAATAAATAGCTTTACTCTGCCATGGTCCGGTATGGGATTCGCCACAAGGTGGTGACTCCATACCATCCACAGACAAATGGGCAAGCTGAAGTCTCTAACAGAGAACTAAAAAGAATCTTGGAACGGACTGTAAGTACCCGTAGAAAGGATTGGGCACGAAGCTTAGATGATGCTCTGTGGGCTTATAGAACAGCATTCAAGACTCCTATAGGGACCTCTCCATACCAACTTGTGTATGGTAAGGCATGCCACCTGCCCGTGGAACTGGAACATAAAGCCTACTGGGCAATAAGGCTGAAGCTAGATTAAAAGCTCAGCAAGGTCCAGCTAAAGACAATAAAGAAGCGCTTGCTGGGAGGCAACCCAGCCATGGGGCATCACTTCCTCTAAGCATTTTGCCCTATTCTTCATTTTATTTGTTTATATAAAGTTCACTGATACCAAGGTAAAGAGTCAATTGTATAAGTTCACAAAGTTACAGAAGGATTCTGCACACAAAACAGAGAAAAAGAGCTCACTGGCAAGAAAACGCCAGTAAGAGTCTGTTTTGGGCGTTCAACGCCCAAAAGAAGCATCCACTGGGCATTGAACGCCAGTAAGGATAGCCATCTGGGCGTTAAATGCCAGAAAGAAGCATCTTCTGGGCGTTGAACACCAGAAGGAAGCTCCTTCTGGGCGTTTAACGCCAGATTTACAGCGTCCTGGGCGTTCAGAAAAATGCCCAGTGACAAAGGAGTTTCTGGCGTTCAATGCCAGAAAGAAGCAATAGCTGGGCGTTGAACGCCCAGGACAGGCAGCATTTGGGCGTTGAACGCCCAAAATATGCAGCGTTTGGGCGTTCAAACGCCAGGATGGTGGGGAGGAGGTGAATTCGTTTTCTCTTTATATTTTTCATTTTAATCTCAATTTTTATGTTTTAATTCATGATTTCTTGTATAAACATGTTACAAATCCTGATTTCTAAAATCCCTAATTTCTAAAAGCCCTTCTTTAAAAATATTAAATGTATCTTAATCCATAAGCACAAATCCTTTTTTTCAATCCAATTCAACTCTTTTTCAAAATTTTCAAAACAAATCTATTTCTTTTCATTCAAAAATCTTTTCAACTAATCAATATCTTTTTCAAATCTCCATACTATCTTTTTCAAAAATCCAAATCTATATTTTTCAAATATCTTTCATATCTTTTCAATTTTAAATCATATCTTCTATCTTATCTTTCTTTGTATTTTCGAAAAACCCACCCCCTCTCCCTTCAAATATGGGTTCGGCCTCCCTCCCCTCCCATCCACAATTGCACCTAGCTCTCCTTCTCTCCCTCTCCTTTCTTTTCTTTTTGCTTGAGGACAAGCAAACCTCTAAGTTTGGTGTGCCTATCCGTGATCACTAAGATCATGGCTCCTAAAGGAAAACAACCCACTCCAAGAGGCAAGAAAGAGAGCGTTCCAAAACCACTTTGGAATCAAGGGAAGTTCTTAACTAAAGAACATTCAGACCATTATTACAAAATAATGGGTCTAAGATCAGTGATCCCGGAAGTTGGATTCGATCTGAAAGAAGACGAATATCCGGAGATCCAGGAGCAAATCCGAATCAAGAACTGGGAGATCCTAGCTAATCTTCAAACGAAAGTGGGAAGGAATATGGTCCAGGAGTTCTATGCTAATATGTGGCAAACAGACAAGGGCCTGGATAAGATTCTAGAGGATATATGTATCCCTGGAGCCAGGTGGACCACCAGCACGAAGGGTGTCCCAAATCAACTCAAAAGAGAAGATCTCAAACCAGTCGCCAAAGGATGGCTGGACTTCATTGGGCATTCTCTGCTGCCCACTAGCAACCGTTCTGAAGTCACTATTAGAAGAGCAGTGATGATCCATTGCATCATGATGGGAAAAGAAGTGGAAGTTCATCAACTGATTTCAATTGAATTCTACAAAATTGCAAACAAAAATTCCAAAGATGCCAAGCTGGCTTATCCAAGCTTGATTTCTATGCTCTACAAGGACGCTGGAGTAAGGATGGGAATAACTGAGTATATCTCAGTTGAGCGGCCAATCACCAAAGCATCAATGGAAAAACAACAAGCACAGGATGACCCCATCAAGAAGAAAACACAGGAATTTCTCTCAAAAATCCCTCAATCTGAATACTGGGAGTATCTTGAAACATCTATTACCAAGATGCAAGAAGCTATGGAACAAATAAAGAAAGAACAGAAGGAACAAAGTAGCATTCTTTGCTATATGCTTAAAGAATAGGAGGAGCAAGGGCGTGATTTAAGGAAATTGAAGCGCCAGAAATTATCTCTTGAAGGACCAAGCACCCCGCAGATTAGAGGAACATCCACTTCCCAGAACAAAGGTTGTTAAATTCTAATTTTTGCTTTAACTCTGTGATAGTTGTCATTATAGGAGTTTACCTTAGAAAGTAGATATAAGTAGTAGTAATTAGCATACCTATTTTGATCTTAATTTCAATAAAGTTATAATTTATTTTTCTCATCATCAGCAAACATGAATAAAATAGTAGATCTTCAGAATAAGAGGCAATAAATTTCGAGTTTTTAACAGGAAAAATTCTAATTATTTACATGTGGTGGCAATACTTTTTGTCTTCTGAATGAATTCTTGAACAGTGCATATGTCTTTTGAATTTGATGTTTAAGACTGTTAAATATGTTGGCTCTTGAAAGAATGATGAACATGAGACATGTTATTGATAATCTGAAAAATCAGAAAAAGCCAAAGCTCTTAAAACCAAAAGGCAAGAGCAAAAAGCCAATAGCCCTTAAAACCAAAAGGCAAGGGTAAATAAAAAGGATCCCAAGGCTTTGAGCATCAGTGGATAGGAGGGCCTAAAGGAATAAAATCCTGGCCTAAGCGGCTAAACCAAGCTGTCCCTAACCATGTGCTTGTGGCGTGAAGGTGTCAAGTGAAAACTTGAGACTGAGCGGTTAAAGTCAAGGTCCAAAGCAAAAGAAGAGTGTGCTTAAGAACCCTGGACACCTCTAATTGGGGAATTTAGCAAAGCTAAGTCACAATCTAAAAAGGTTCACCCAATTATGTGTCTGTGGCATTTATGTAACCGGTGGTAATACTGGAAAACAAAGTGCTTAGGGCCACGGCCAAGACTCATGAAGTAGCTGTGTTCAAGAATCATCATACTGAAATAGGAGAATCAGTAACACTATCTGAATTCTAAGTTCCTATCGATGCCAATCACTCTGAGCTTCAATGGATAAAGTGAGGTGCCAAAACTGTTCGGAAGCAAAAAGCTACTAGTCCCGCTCATCTAATTAGAATCTGAGCTTCACTCAAAAACTCTGAGACATTATTGCTTCTTGACTTATTAATATTCTATTTTATTTATCTAGTTGCTTGGGGACAAGCAACAGTTTAAGTTTGGTGTTGTGATGAGCGGATATTTTACACGCTTTTTGGGGTTAATTTCATATAGTTTTTAGTATGTTTTAGTTAGTTTTTAGTTTATTTTCATTAGTTTCTAGGCAAAATTCATATTTCTGGACTTTACTATGAGTTTGTGTATTTTTCTATAATTTCAGATATTTTCTGACTGAAATTGAGGGAGCTGAGCAAAAATCTGATTCAGGCTGGAAAAGGACTGCTGATGCTGTTGGATTCTGACCTCTCTGCACTCGGAATGGAACTTCTGGAGCTACAGAAGTCCAAATGGCGCGCTTTCAATTGCGTTGGAAAGTAGACATCCAGGGCTTTCCAGCAATATATAATAGTCCATCCTTTGCTCAAGGATGGACGACGTAAACTGGCGTTCAACGCCAGTTCCATGTTGCTGTCTGGCGTCCAGCGCCAGAAACAAGTTACAAGTTGGAGTTCAACGCCAGAAAAGGATCCAAAGCTGGCGTTGAACGCCCAAAAAAGCCCTATGCACGTGATTAGCTTAAGTCTCAGCCCCAGCACACACCAAGTGGGCCCCAGAAGTGGATTTCTGCACTATCCATCTTAGTTTACTCATTTTCTGTAAACCTAGTTTACTAGTCTAGTATTTAAACAACTTTTAGAGACTTGTTTTGTATCTCATGACATTTTAGATCTGAACTTTGTACCTTTTGACGGCATGTGTCTCTAAACTCCATTGTTGGGGGTGAGGAACTCTGCTGTGTCTCGATGAATTAATGCAAGTATTTCTGTTTTTCATTCAAACATGCGTGTTCCTATCTAAGATATCCATTCGCACTTCAATATGAATGTGATGAACGTGACAATCATCATCATTCCTCCACGAACGCGTGCCTGACAACCACTTACATTCCACCATAGAATGAATGAATATCTCTTAGATCTCTTAATCGGAATCTTCGTGGTATAAGCTAGATTGATGGCAGCATTCAAGAGAATCTGGAAAGTCTAAACCTTATCTGTGGTATTCCGAGTAGGATTCAGGGATTGAATGACTGGGACGAGCTTCAAACTCGCGAGTGCTGGGCGTAGTGACAGACGCAAAAGGATAGTAAATCCTATTCCGGTACGACTGAGAACTTGCAGATGATTAGCCGTGCGGTGACAGCGCACCTGGACCCTTTTCACTGAAAGGATGGATGGTAGCCATTGACAACGGTGATCCACCAACACACAGCTTGCCATAGTAGGACGTGCCTGCGTGAATCTGAAAACAGAGAAAAGCAGAATTTCAGAAGACAAAGCATCTCCAAAACTCCAACTTATTCTCCATCATTGCATACAAGTATAATTTGTGTTCTGCCCTTTTATTCCTTGCAATCAAATTTGATAAGTGAATTATTTTATTGTTTTCCTGACTAAGAGTTACAAGGTAACCATAGATTGCTTCAAGCCAACAATCTCCGTGGGATCGACCCTTACTCACGTAAGGTTTATTACTTGGACGACCCAGTGCATTTGCTGGTTAGTGGTACGAGTTGTAAAAAGTGTGATTTACAATTTGTGGACCAGAAACTAACGTTGTATCCATCAAAGATGGATTCCGTACGACAAAAGTAGCCAAATCCTAAATTTATGTTGACTTTTTAATAAAATTCTAGAATTACCCCCACCATTATCTTCAACCCCTCCTCTTTTTTTTTTCCAAATCTCAAATACCTCTATTACCTATAAACCCTAATCTCAATACCTAAAAATCCCAAATTATCATTTTTCTAACCCTAATCTCAATACTCCTTTCAACAAATTTCAAACCTCTCTTTATTCTTTTCATCAATTTTACCACCTCCTTCACCAACACGTGTTGATGGTGTATTGAGTTTGTGCTTCCACTACTGCCGCTGGCGGAGCCTTCTCCTCTTCCTGCTGTAACTTTCGGCTGAGAGCTATTTTGGAAGAGGTAGTCTCCCGATGAGTTGGCACCGTAATCATGATGATGATCAGAGAAGGAGTGTCCACCGAGGAAGTTCTTGAGCTTGGGTTGTTGGTGATGGTTCTGGTGGTTGTTGTCGACATTGTTATTGTTGTTGCATGAAGTTTCCAATAGCAGGTTTTGGTTGATGTAGTTATTCTTCTTCCAATCTATGATGATAAAGAAAACTTAAAAAAAAAAGAGTAATTTGTAATAATAATAGAGAAATTAAAAGAGAAAAAAAATTATTAAACATTGATGAGTAGAAAAGTGATAATGATTGTTGAAGGGTTCTTTATAGATGGAAAAAGGAGGGAGGTTGAGAGTAGTAGTGGCATGAGTGGAAGGAGTGAGATCGAAGCAGTTTCCATCATCAGCAGCAGTTACATCATCTTATGCAGTGAGATTGAATAGCCCAAAACGAGTTTGATGATGATGAGTAGTAGTAGTGTGTTGAAGCTATAGAAGAAACCCAGCAAGTTCATTGAAGCTATAGAAGAAGAAGAAGAAGAAAGGTTAAATTGCTGAATAAAGAGAGGGTTGAAATTTGTTGAATGGGGTATTGAGATTAGGGTTAGGAAAATGATAATTTGGTTTTTAGGTATTGAGATTAGGATTTTTAGGCAATGGAGGTATTTGAGATTTGGGAAAGAAGAGAGGAGGGGTTGAAGATAATGGTGGGGGTAATTCTGGAATTTTATTAAAAAGTCAACATAAATTTAGGATTTGGCTACTTTTATCGTACGGAATCCATCTTTGATGGATACAACATTAGTTTCCTTTTTTAATGGGTACTTTTATTAGCGTTCGTAAAGTTTATGGGTACAAATGGTTGTTTTTCCTATGTTTTAGTTACTTTTTATTATATTTTAATTAGTTTTTATTCAAAAATCACATTTTTGGACTTTACTATGAGTTTGTGTATTTTTCTGTGATTTTAGGTATTTTCTGGCTGAAATTGAGGGACCTGAGCAAAAATCCGATTCAGAGGCTGAAAAAGGACTGCAGATGCTGTTGGATTCTGACCCTGCTGCATTTGAAATGGATTTTCTGATACTACAGAAGCTCAATTGGCGCGCTCTTAATTGCATTGGAAAGTAGACATCCCGGGCTTTCCAACAATATATAATAGTTCATACTTTGCCCGAGATTTGATGGCCCAAACTAGCGTCCAAATCCAGCCTAAAGCATCTTGGCGTAAAACGCCCAAACTGGCACCAAAGCTGGCGTTTAACTCTAGGAACAGCCTATGCACTAAAAAGCTTCAATGCTCAGCCCAAGCACACACCAAGTGGGCCCCGAAAGTGGATTTCTGCACTATCTGCACTTAGTTACTCATTTTCTGTAAACCTAGGTTACTAGTTTAGTATAAAAACTACTTTTAGAGACTTATTTTAGAGTTTTTATCATCTATCAGACTTTTACCATTGTTCACGTTTGGAGGCTGGTCTCACGGCCATGCCTAGACCTCTTTCACTTATATATTTTCTACGGTGGAGTTTCTACACCCCATAGATCAAGGTGTGGAGCTCTGTTGTTCTTTATGAATTAATCAATTACTACTGTTTTCTATTTAATTCACACCTACTTCTTCTCCAATATATACTCTCGTACTTAATTCAGTTAAGTCAAAATAAAGGGGTGACCCGTGACAATCACCCAATCTTCATTACTCGCTTAGCCAAGATCTGCGTGCCTGACAACCACAAAGCGGTCTACATGATGTTCAACGTAGTCATTGGACGACAGCCGGAGTATATTCTCTTGGATATCTAATACACGGACCGAGTCCGTGAGATTAGTATCTTCGTGGTATAGGCTAGAACAATTGGCAGCATCCTGGGATCCGAAAAGTCTAAACCTTGTCTGTGGTATTCCGAGTAGGATCTGGGAAGGGATGACTGTAAAGAGCTTCAAACCTGTGAATGTTGGGCGCAAGTGACAGTGTGCAAAAGGATCAATGGATCCTATTCCGACGCTAGCGGGAACCAATAGATGATTAGCCACGTGGTAGCTGTACCTGGTATTTTTCATCCGAGACGAGAAATCCGACAGTTGATTAGCCGTGCAGAAACCGTAGAGGACCATTTTCACTGAGAGGATCCTATAGCTTGCCATGGAAGGAAGTAACGCATGGTTGGAAGAAGGCAATAGGAAAGCAGAGGTTCAGAAGCAACAAAGCATCTCCAGACGCTTATCTGAAATTCCCACCAATGAATTACATAAGTAACTTTATTTTATTTTATGTTTTATTTGTCTTTTAATTATCAAAACCTCATAACCATATGAATCTGCCTGACTGAGATTTACAAGGATGACCATAGCTTGCTTCAAGCCAACAATCTCCGTGGGATCGACCCTTACTCACATAAGGTATTACTTGGACGACCCAGTGCACTTGCTAGTTAGTTGCACGGAGTTGTGAAGAAAAGTGTGGGATCATGATTCCGTGTACCAAACACCTTATTTGATTCATATGACTTGGCCATCATATGTGTTCAATTTATCTCTTGTTAGGCATATTGTATGCATAGTGCAAATTCTACTATGACTTTTGATGGTTGTTAAGTAAATTCACCGATGCATTTCCTTCTTTTGTTCATGAGTAATTCTTGGTTGCAACTGCATTGTGATGCATGAACTCATTTGTCATTGTTCATCAAAATTTTTCATTCGGTAATTAATATACAATGGTTCAACCTTAGTGATGTCTTGATTAAACATCTTTTGCACTCAATTTAGGAACATTGTATATGTGATTACCATTTCTTAAGGATGAACAATTGCCAATTCTTTTTTTTTTTTTGGTGCTTACTTGAAGTTGCTTTCATTTCTTTGTTTTCTAATCACAACTCAAGTACTAATCTGTGAAGCTTTGAGTTGTGAATTGCCTTAAAGGAGTGATTGCCGTGATATCCGACCGGTGTGTGTATTCCAACCGTGCGCATTATTGGAATATATGCACCGTGTTTTTAGTAAATAACACTAATTATATAAGCTTCTTTTAATGATCGTTCATGCTTCCTCAATGATTTTATTTTATTGTTGCCATATGATCTCAAAGTTCTTTTAGTAAGACACCGGTTGCTTCGCCGATTGAGGATACTACCGCTCCCTTTCCTGTTATTTGGCAACATCGCCAAGGTGATAAACCAGATACCTTGGTTAACCGAAGAGTCGACTCTCAATACGAGGCTATTGAGGCACGTACAATTCATTGGGAGCGGCCGTTGAAGGTTTCAAGCCAATACAAGGAAATTATTCACCGAAGGATCGCCTCGTTTCATTGGGAGTTTCTCGAACGAGAACCCATTGAAGTCAATGAGACTATGGTGCGGGAATTCTATGCAAACTACCAAGCTTGGGAAACAAAGTCAGTCTTCTACCGGGGTAAGATGTTAGATACCTCCAATCAAGCTCTAGAAGCTATTCTAAACATCCCCCACATTCCATTGGAGAAAGATGGATACTTCAAGATAAAAGAGGATGTCTCCAAAGGAAAAATATCTCTGACTCCCATTCTTGAGAAAATAGGTCATCCTGATGCATCTTTGGAGTATAGCAAAGGGAAGAATTTTGTTCCCACTAGTATTGCATACTCTGATTTGAATGCTGAAGCTCGTATATGGCATCAAATTGTGGCGGACTATATCATCCCGAGCACCCATACCACCCATGTGAGATTTAGAACTTCTTTGCTACTTTGGGCTATTATGCAAGGGAAGCATATAGCCATCTTTCCCTTATTACGCAAATCAATTTGAAAATTGATTGAGAAGAAGAATGTCAGCATTCCATTTCCATCGATGGTGATGCAATTAGCAAATGCAGCGGGGATAGAGAGGCGACCAATGGATAGAATACTTGAGTTTCTTAGAGGCAAAAAGTCCATTCCGAGTGGAGATTTGGAAAGATCAATAAAAACAACCCCCTCCAAGAGGAAGGCACCCATAGCACCACCATCAAGTCCTATCAACTGCTTTACCTTTTCTTCATCCTCTTCCGGATCTATTCCGCGACATCTTGCACGATATCCACTACATAGAGCATTTGGAGCACAAGCGTTTTGAGTGGATAGCGGCAAGGTTAGAAGGAAGAGACCCCGGCCCAATTCCTACACCTTCATCCGAGCTAGCTGGGGAAGAGCTTGATGTAGTTGACCATCCCATTTCTGATCCCACCAGCTGAAGGTGGCCCCCTCTTCATCCTCCCAAATCGTGAGCATGCACGGAGGACCGTGCATAATTTAAGTGTGGGGGAGGATTGATGACTTCAAGGGGGGTAAAAATTTCTTTCTTAAAGACACTTTGCAATGTCTCTTGTAGTACTTTTTCTTTATTTTGAGTAGTTTTATTTCTATTGCATCTTGTTTGATTTGTTGTGAATATTTCTTTATCGTTTATGAATATTTAGTAGTTAATGTTTGCATCTTGCATGATATGATGAATAAGTGTGGAAACACCAAGGAATTTCCATGAAATCCTTTTCTAAGGGCATACCATTGATTGAATTGAAAAAAAAAATATTTTACCAACTTGCTTGGAGTATTTTGTTTGTAGAACATGGAAAAAGAGCTCGAACAACATACCTTGTGATATTTGAGCTTTAATATATGGTTGCATTTCTCAACCATAATGTTGTTCTTGTGTGTGATTGTACTCCTTTTTTATTGTGATCATTGATTTGTATGATTCTTTATGTCCTGTATTTGTGCTTGGATGCATTTAGCATGATTGAGGCCATCTTTGATGATAAATTCACTAACATATATGGCCAACCCTTGCATTCACCTTTGTGAACCCCTTTGAGCCTATGAATTTCCTTTTGTTCTGATGATAGCACATTACTCCCCTTAAGCGAAAAACCATTGATGTCCTTGAATTATTCCTTGATTAGCTTGGGTGGATTAGTGTGTAAATTCTAAGTGTGGGGAAAGTTTAGGAAGCATTGGTGATAAAGTCATGAATTCTTCGAGAAAATTTTTGGCAATTAGGTAATACTCGTGCATTCTATTAATTGAAACATATGCATTCATAGTTCAATTTAAAAAAAAAACTTGTGCATAACAAAGTAAAAGTAAAAGAGTAAATAAAGGATGCCATATTTGAAAAAAAAAACAATGCATGAGTAAGATGAGATATGAAAAGAAAATTGGTGAGAAGGTTGCATTGTTATGTGTATATAGGTGATGTAGGATTAGGTGGACATTCAAGCTAATCAAAGAATTAATTCTTTAAGTCCACTTGACCAAACTTCATCCTACCTAAACCCTAGCCCCATTACATCCCTTTAAAGACCTCATGATATTTGTTATTCATGCATTAATACTAGTTGATTGTTAGATGAATTGCAAGTCTTTGAAAAGCATGATAAAAGGAGAATTGAGTGGTTAAACCCTAAATACTGAGCGAATTGAGTGGATACACATCTGGTGAGGGGTTCGATCACTCAATTCTATGTTTTTGCACCTCATATTGTATCTTCTTGCAAGTTGTTTAATTGGATAGTTTTGATAAACTCAATTCAATTATTTGGACGTTGATCTTAATGCATGAACTCTTTGCATTGGCCCTAAGGTTTTCTTGTGATGGATTGGAATTTCATGGTTTGTTTCTACCAACTCTCATCATAGTACATATTAGAGATTAGTTTTAAGATAGTTGCATGCATTTAAGTACTATATAGCATAAGTCATTCTCCCTTTTCATCTATCTCCTTTGTGTGTTTAGCATGAGGACGTGCTATTGTTTAAGTGTGGGGGAATTGATGAATCCATATTTGATGATGATTTTTGGTTAGAATTGAATGGATTTTCACCACATAAACTCACACTTATTCCCTTGAATAGCATGCTTTTGATCTCTCTTCCCAATTTTTGCTTGATCATGAAAATATGCTCTTCTATACCTAATTGAATCTATTTTTATTCCATTTACCTTCCACTTGTTGGTGAGTGCTTTCAGGTGTATAAGGTAGGAATGGATTGGAGAAAATGGAAGAAGAGCATGCAAAGTGGAGGAAGCAAGAGAAATCAAAGGAGTGAGCTCAGAGACGTGTGCGTGCGCGCAGCTACCTGTGCGTACGCACAGCCTTCCAAGTATAGCGCGTGGAGTTCAGCGAGCGCGTCGCGCGTCCAGCCATGCATCGCGTAGTGTGTGTGCGCAAAGTGTGCGGACGCACGCGTCTGTGCGTCCGCACATGACTTCATTAAAATAGCACGTTCCTCGCGATTTGGGGCTTTGGAGGCCCATATCTGAAGTCTTCTAGCTCATATTGGAGGGGAGAATGAAGCCATAACATACCATATCATTCAGGATAGTTTTAGGAGTAGTAGTAGGGAGTTTTAGTTTAGTTTTTCTCTAAGTTTTTCATCATCCCTATTAGGGTTTATATTAGGGTTTTACATTCAAGTGCCATTTCCATTTTTGATCTTGGATTTTGCAAGCTATCATTGTAAGTATTCTCTTGTTATTACTCTTTATAGTTACATTGTCATTACTTTTTCTTCTAATCCAAGTTATAGTTTAATTTTGCTTTTCTCTTTCAATTTAATTTTCTTGTTGATGAATTAGATGTTTGATGCTTGTTACATGCTTTCTTGTGTTATTCTTGTTGATTGAAATCAATTGTTGCTTTTAGTTTCAAGCCTTTACTCATTTTCCTCATGTTTAAGCTTTTTTGCCCACCAAGTGTTTGACAAAATGTCAAACATGGTTTTAGGCTAAATTTTTGGTTCTTGGCTTGGAAAAAGTGAGCAATTGGGTTCCTAGAGTTGGAATGTCCAATATTTAGTTTCAATTCTTGGGTTGTTAAATGTTCTTGTTCCCACTAATGCTAATTTGTTGCTAAGGTAATTGCAAGCAAGTTAGGATTTGTGGGTTAAGGACACTTATGCTCATTTAACTTTCCTTCCGATGTGAGGGTTGATCAAGTGAGACTAATCCATCATAATTGTCATAGTTGTGGTTCCAACAAGGAAAGGACCCTTAGCTCACTCCAAGCCAAGACTCTTTTTGATGCTTTCAATCTTTTATACCTTTATATGTTGATTTCTTTCATACTTTACTTGTTTATATTACATAGTCGGTTCTTTAATTTCTTAATGAGTTCAATCATTACAATTTTGCATGTTCTTTTATTGTTTTATATGTTCATTTCTTCATTCACAACCCATTGATCACTACAATTGGAATTGCACACTCATTGTTCTAAAGTGCTCCTAGGGAGACGACTCAGGAGTCTAATACTCTCGGTTTTAATTTGGTTTTGCTTGTGACATATCTTGTGAATTTCCAATTTGATCCGAAGGGCCAATTCGTCGGGTTAGGACAATACCTACAACGTTAAATCCATTTTCTTTGGATAACCGAGTTCCTAACCCACATGCGAATTGAACCTCCGTCCTATCAGTGCTCAAACTTCAAAGTATGCCCAAAATTCATCTTTTCTTCTTTTTAGCTTATTTTATGCTTGTTTTTGCTAATTTTTCTTCTTATTTCCTACAAAGTTTATAAAATCAAAAGATTAAAGAAATATACCATTTAAGCACAAAAGAATGGAATATTTAAGCACTAATCATCAATTTCTTGTATAAAAAAGCATAGAAAAATATGACATGATGACATGTCATCACAACACCAAACTTAAACCTTGCTTGTCCCCAAGCAAGAAAAGAATCATGCAGTACATTTTGACAAACCAAGGTGAGAGGAATAGCAAGTTAATATTCATGGTAGGCTAGTTTTCTATGCATGCTACAATCACAAAAGAAATGTAAATGATTGATGCTTCTATCTAGCTTAATTTATGAAATCTTTTCCTTATGTTTCTTCCTTGAAACAAGCTTTTGATTTTCTTATTAGCTTCTCCTTTTGGGTGTTTTGCCCCATGAGTTGATAACAAAGCTACGATTCTAAATGCTTTGTTTTCAAGTATTACCACTTGATACATAAGCACCACAAGCATTGAATTAGAGGACTTCATTAAGATCATTTATTTTTTTTCTTGACTCTCTAATCATTGATGCTCAGAACCTTGAGCTTTGAGGGAGTGCTTTTGCACTTGAGTCTAGCCTTGACTTCTAAGTGTTTTGTTTTCAAGCTTTTTGCTTGATACATAAACACCACAAGTACTCAACAATGAAATTGTCATTGGTACTCAGAGCCTTCAACTTTCTCATTCTTTCCCTTTTTCTTTTCTTGCCTTAACTGTATTTGCTTCTTCAAGATTTTTATGATTTCCAAAGATTTCACAAAATGTCATAAACAAAAGCTTCAATTAAATAAAATCTAATGCAATTGAGCAACAATTAATCATGCTAGCCTTCCAATACTTGTATGCCCATGCTAAATTCTTCTTTAATGCCGTATTTGTTTATGATCATGATACTTTATTGCTTTTGAACTCACAAAACTTAAATTGGTAGTCATAATGGCATAGAAACATGTTACAGATCAAAATTCAGGCTATCCTTATTCATACACACATGTAAACAGAGAAGATAAAGGCAATCATGCAATTTAAAGTGCTGGAAACAAATGAGAGAAAAAGGAACTTTACAACCTTGTAATTTATCTTCTCTATTATTGTCATTTTCCTCCCATTCTTTCCCTTTCCCTTGCCAATACTCAGAATGCTTTCTCATCCTCAAGCAACAATTAGAACAATGGCTATAGGGCTAGCATGGATCATGAATGTCTTACACAATAAAATGTTAGTAACACATGTGTTTTAAGCAAGCAGAATTAAAGATAACAATGAAGGCACAGAGAAACAGAGATATTGTGATTACAAAAATAAGAGGGTGTGCATGATACATTGCATAAAGAATGAGTGGCTCACCAAACTTAGTGTGACACTCTCACTTGGAATCGGTGCAAGTATCTAATAAAGATTGGAACCAAATTTTGTTGCATAGCAACACCAAACTTAGAATGTAACTATATGTCAATTTATTTGAACTAAAACTAAACACAAGGAACTTTTATATGTTAAATAAAATTACCAAAGGAAGAATCTGTCATGAATAATAATTTCTTGGTAAGGTATTTAACAAAAACAGTTAAAGAGTAAAATAAATGAAAGCATTAAAGAAATGACTAAAACAAAGAGAATAATAAAGATGTAAAACCAAAAGAAAGATAACTTTGCAGAGGCATTATGATTATGCAGACAATTGGTGTTGCTAGATGCTTTGCATAGAAAATTAAGTGGCACACCAAATTTAGAATCTTAGTGTGATACTTTCATTTTTGATGCAATCATCCATAGAGATTGAAAATAAATTGTTGCATGGAAACACCAAACTTAGAATGTAATCATATGCCTATTTATTGAAATTTAAACAAAGCAGACAGGGAAAATAGACAAAGCAAAGCAATGAAATGTTACCTAAGGTTGGGTTGCCTCCCACCAAGCGCTCTTTTAGTGTCATTAGCTTGACATGTTGTTCTTCACTTTCTTCCTCTTCTTCCAGTTTGTTAAGGAGAATGACCTCAATAGTAAAGAGGAGCCAGACAGTGCCCCATTTCTTAGTTTTTTCCCAGCAAGCTTCTTTTTGTTAATTACTTGATTGAGCTTTCTTGCTGGTGGTCCAGGGGTTGGATTGCTTGTGGTTGACCTCTCATTCTTCCTTGATGTGTTTGTTGCCTTCACTTATTTGATTTCACGACATGGTTGATGTGTGATTATTGGAGTTTTATCTTCATCAAGAACCTTTTGAATTGGTGGTTCCATGAGCTCTTCTTCTATGCACTTCTCTGCTTCAATTGAGTGTGACTTCTCTTGATTGTCTTCCTCCATTTCCTCTTCATGATTTTTCATTGAGTCTTTTGGGAGGGAATCTTCATGTTCCATTGTCACTTCAATTAGCCTCTGTAGATATGGAATCCTTGGCTCATATACCTCCACCACCTCATTCTTCCTTGAAATTTCACTCGATACAGGGACCTCTTCTTCTTGCTCTTCCACTTCCTCACTCACAGATTGTTCTGTATCCTCAATTCTTGGCTCTCCTAAGTTTCTCCTGCCTTGCTCTAAATGCCTATCCATCTTCTTGAAGAGGATTTCTTTCCATGATTGTGTAAAATCCCTATACTACCTTTATTCTTTTTACCAAACCCTAACACTAATCCCCAAATTAAACCCACCCACACTCTCATACAAATACCCACACACACAGAGAACAAAAGAGAGAAAGGAGAATGAGGGGATCAGAGCAGAGAAGAGAAAGAGAGAGGAAGACAGCATCGGCAGAGGGAGGTCCGCCGTCGCCATCGCAAACAAAACTCACAGAGAGGTGTGAGAAAGGAAAGTGATGCACGTGCGAGAGAAAGAGAGCAACAACTTAAGACAGAGAAGGAGACCATGACGAAGAAAAGGGAGGAGGTGCTGCCTTTGCTGCCACCAAGTTGTCGCAGCTACCGAGGAACCCAAAGAAAAAGACTTCGAGAAAGGGGAAGGAAAATGCGACGGAGCTTGTCGTCGGCAAGGGGGTGTTGGTGGTGGGTGTTGCCACCGCTGTTGTCGCCAGAAAAAAAACCACTGTTGGAGCCTCTGCCAGCTTGCTCCAGCAATGTCCTCTATTCTTTCTTCACTGGAGTCTTCCGCCACTGTCCTTTCCCTTTTGAAAATGCCGCAGGAATTGCCTCGCACCTTTGTCAGTTCTGTTTTACCGCCATTCTAGCCTGCCATTGTTGCTGCGTGCAATTGGTTTGCTGCTTCCGCTCCGTTACGTCTCGGTTTGCTGTTCTGCCTGCCTGTCGGAGCTGCCGCTGTCCCGATCCAAATTCTGTGCTCTTTTGTTCCATTCTATTCCAACCATCTTCACCCTTTTAATTTGGCACTCCGGTTTCAGTTTCTTCGGTCCCTTGGGACCAAGTTCTGAGTAGGCTTTACATTTATAATTGTTTGACTTTGCATTTATAATTATTTTGATATACGGTGCTTTGAACTTATAGTTATATTTATAAGATTACTATCAAAGAATTTTAATTTGGCTTGAATATTTGATTTGTTAAAGCTAAATGTTTATCCTTGTTAAACACATTTTAATATGCACATGAGACTATATATATTCTTGATGAAGTTTTATATTATTTTAAAATATTTGATTTTATTCGAATATGTATTTTTGAAGCATTGAAGTATTGGTTGGTTCTTACTTTGGAATTGTGAAATATGTTTGAAATGCCTTAAGATTGAGAAAATATGATTGAAAAGAGATTTCGATGAGAAAGTATGAGTTGATTTGATTTGATAACTCATATGTTTGCAAGATTGAAGAATTTGTTATATTTGAAATTTTATATATTTTGAATTTGTTTGGGAGGCTCGTATTAGAAAACCATAGTTAACGGCGGTTATGACGTTAACTTAGATGCATCTAACTCAGACTCCAGATAGCAGGGGTGTTGCTAGCCTAACGTGTAGGCCACACGTTGGATCTATTATTCCGTACGGACACACTAGAGGAAAGGGCTACCCATAGAGGTAGAGCCGCCCAAGTGTGGACTTTTGATTTGATTTTTGTATGAGAACTCCCTTATTGATTCACTTATTTATATGAACTATTATTTTCTAACTACAATTATTTTTAGAATAATGTTTATATGGTTTCATGTGAATTATAGATGTACTGTCTAGTCACTGGGTTGCAAAACTCACTCTATTTTTTCTAAAAATATTTTTCAGGAACAAATACTTGACTATGTGAGACTTTCTAATCAAGAGTCACGATCTGCAATGAATATCTATTTTTGTCGAGTTCCTAGATGTATATGCTCCATATGTCACAGGCAGGATGCAATCGTTCTTAATTATTCTAATTTTGTTAAGAATGTATAATTATTTACTTTATAACTTGTAAAATATTTGTAACTTTCTTATTCAACTTATATTTGAGTTGGTTAGGCTTGCTATGGAATTATTTTCCTGAGCGCCGGTCATCGCTCATTTTGGGCTATGACAAAGTGGTATCAAAGCTTAGGTTTAATCTGTGTAATATGGAGCAAGTGTCCAATGGTAGGATCACAATTGTATAAATAGAAGCGCACCTATTTGTACAAATTGTGGCACTATCAAAGGCCTATAAGAATGTCCTCTTCGTCCTCTATGTCATTGTTGTCTTCTGATTACTATGATCATCTGTCCTCTGCCACTTCTTACTACTCTTGTCCTTTTTACCCATTTTTGACTTATCCCTTGGTAGATTTCCGCGAACATGTTTTTGCAATAGTTTCAGTTTCAGTTCCAGTTCGCAATTCCTGCCTTGTAGCTAGTTCTAATCTTCCTCGCTTTTGTGAATATTTGTTTTAATCTTCTTCATTTTCATGTTGTTTTCTATGGTTTTTGATTTCAAAATTTCATCCATTATCTAGAAGATTCGGTATGTCTTTGCTGTGAATTATTATCTTATTCCTTTTATAGAACTGTATTTGAATTTGTGGATTGTGGATTTACTTAGCTGCTGATTGAGATGCTTTGTTCTGGATTTTGATAAAACAAGTTTGATCTTCTTATGTTGATGATCTTTGAAGTTAACATAATTTTGAACCACTCGTGATTCTTTTTTTCAAATTGATAATTTTGAAAACTGTTATTCAGTTGCTCAGGTAGAAGAACTACGTGATGAGCATATGCATGGAGTGTTATTCTTGTTTGCTGGATTGGAATTATAATTTTCTCAGTTTAGGTGTGGCAATTTTTTTTATGATCAGTTAGTTGAATTGAAGATCTTTTCCGATCTGAAAGTTTGGTTGAGTGAAAGAGCTGGAAGATTGATGGTTTAGAAGTTATAGTAAACTCTCGTTGCAAGTATAGTTACTAAACCAAGCAATCAACCTTTCTTACAAACGTTTTGGTTGTCACAAGTAACAAACCCCTAAATAAATTGATAACCGAAGTATTTAAACCTCGGGTCGTCTTCTCAAGGAACTGCAGGGAAGTATGTTCTTATTATTAGTTATGAAGATTGTAAATTGGGGTTTTTAAGATGAGTAACAAGTAATTTAAATTGCAATTGAATTAAGTAATAGACTGTAATATAAATAAATAACTGTAAAATAAACTTTTGGCAAGGTATGAGAAATTAGAAGTCCTATCCTAGTTATCTTTATCAATGATGATGAAAGTTGAATCTTAATCCCACTCAGTTAGTCTTTACTTAAAGTGAAGAAAAGTCAAGTGACTAATTAGTTAGATCCTCAAATCTTAGTTAATCCCTAAGGAAAGATTGGGATTGTTGAAGTTCAATTCAATTAGCAAAGATAACAATTATCAATCATATTTGAGTTTGATAACTCCTGAGTTACTGATTTCTTAACCAAGACCAAAAGGGAAAAGTAAATCTACCGGAATAAAAATGTCTTCAGATGGAAAGCAACAACGATATAAATAAAAGAAACAATTGTAAACTGAAATACCTCAAATAACATTAATTCAAAAGAGTAATCTGTAACATAGAAGAATTCATAAATTAGATTGAAAAGATAAATAAAAAGGAATGTTGAACCTGATAGAAAGAGATAATCCTGAAAGCGAATAAAATCCTTAAACTAAATCCTAAAAGAGAGAGGAGAGAGCCTCTCCCTCAAAACTGCATCTAAATCATGAATACTAACTAATTGGAGACTCTCTGAATGGATGCATTCCCCCACTTCATAACCTCTGATATCTGCCTTCTGAACTTGGATTTGGACCAAAAAGGGCTTCAGAAATCGCTGGGAGCGTTTTCTGTAATTTCTGGTGCGTGGCCTCTGTCACGCGGCCGCGTGGGTCACGCGGTCGCGTCAATTGGAGTTTTCCTTGTCACGCGGTCGCGTCAGTCATGCGTCCGCGTCATATGCATTTCACTTAAGGCGCGTGATCGCGTCAATCACGCGGTCGCGTCGCTGTAAATTCGCGCTGGCATGCGGCCGCATCGTCCATGCGATCGCGTCGTTGCCAGTTTCTTCAAAAACTCCGTTTTGTGCTTTCCTTCCATTTTTGTATGTTTCCTTTCCATCCTTTAAGTCATTCCTGCCTTAGAAGATCTGAAACTACTCAATACACGAATCACAGCATCGAATGGTAATAAAGGGTAATTAAAATTATTACTTTTAAAGCATAGGAAACATGTTTTTCACATACATCCCATAAGAAGGTGGGGAAAGTAAAACCATGCAATTAATATGAATAAGTGAGTGAAGGATTAAATAAATCACTTAAATTAGGCACAGAATATATCATAAAATATGGGTTTATCAACCTCCCCACACTTAAACAATAGCATCTCCTCATGCTAAATCCAAGATAAAGAGTAAGGTAAGGTTGAAGTGGTGAAATCTCATGCAATGCAATCTATTCTAAATGCAACTACCTAAATGCATCATGCAATTCTAATTATTTTTATTCACTTGTATATAAAGCTCACATGTAGTTGAATTAATTCAGATTTCTCAAGGAATCATATATATAGCCAGACCTCAGATAATGATAAAGCACTTTTACAATTGAGATGGGAAAATATTTTATAAACTTGCCAATAAATGTTTCCTAGAAAGCTGCAAGCTTACAATTTGTATACATGGGCACTCAAGACAATAATATATATGAAGAGAAGAGTGATAAATTAATTTCAACTATGATTGAACCCAAAATGTGGTTATATGAATAATATTAATAGAGATCATTGAGATTTTCTAAGTAACAAGCAAGTCAATTTCTTTGGTGATTCGACTGTTGAGTTTCTTGATTTGTATGTAACGGTTATTTTTGTGTTTCTTAATCTCACTTCTGGGTTGGAAATTTATGAAAGGCTCTGTATATACCAAATTTTTTTTTCGATATATTTTTCAAGATACGACAAGGATTTGGGAGATATATTTTCGAATGTTTAGATTCAATATATATATATTTGAGTTTGTCCTTAGTTCATGAGCTTTAAGTTCACTTAACTATTTATGAAGGTGATTTCTCTTTTTTGGTGTTTTAACTTTACAAGAAATGTGATCCCCTACCAATTTTCTGAAATTCTTATGTGCTTGGATCATGTTAAAAACAAAAGAAAAAGTAGTTATTTTAATTGATCTTAGTGTATTAATTGCCAGAACTTCAAATTTTAGTTTTATTATTATCATTATTTTATATGTGAATTTATTTATAACTTCATACTAAGTCTAGCTGCATGATTATAGGAAATCATATGACTGTATTTTACCAACAGTGACCATAATAAGTTAAATACCTAAATGTATATGTAAATTCTGGCTTAATGGACAACAAGGAGATCAATTACATTTCTTGCCATGTATTACATAACTTATCTATTATTTTGAGTTAGGAGATATCAAATTTTATATTGACATAATTATTTAAGGTCCAAAGTCATGATAATAATCTCAAAGGTACTTAGTCGAAGGTTTCTATAGAAAGGGAAAAGAAGCATGCTGATTTTGTGATAGTTACTTTTTTATTATTTTTATGACTGTTAAATTGTCTATTCCAAAATGTGTTGTCTTATTTTAATTTATGTTTTGCTTGCTTTCTCTATTGTTGATTTTGTTTTTTTTACTTATGCATATCCTCGCTTGATTGTGAACCTATGTATCCTCCAAGGTTCTTGAGGAAAAACCTTTGTACTTGACCACTATTAATCTCCAATTCATAAATCTTGCATCTATTGTTTCAACTTGAATTTGTGTGGTGTGATAACATTTATGCCTTTATCATTTCTTTTGAAATGTTCATCTCATATCTTTTCCCCTGCGAATGTGAAATAATTCTCTTAGCTTTATCCATTGTTGATGTATGTCTTATTTGATTGTGTTCTTAATAATTCTCTTAAATCTTTGTGAACATTGTCATTGACTTAAGTGGCCATCTCTTGTGAGCTTTGTACTTCTTTTATTCATTTTGAACTTGTTTCGACTAATACTCTATCTTTCCTCTTATTACTTCCATCGAAGTTCCTCAATTCAGATTTCTTTGTTAAGATGTGGTTTGACTCTGTTTTGGCACATTTCATTATTTCTGTACATCCTTGTTTAATTGCGATCCTACACATCCTTCTGAATTATTGTGAACCTCATCTGTGATATTTGTTCTTCTCTTCCTAAGCTTTGAATCCTTTTGAGTAAACTCGTGCTTGCTTCAGTATCATGTGCGATTCTCAGAATGCAAACAATATGTTAGTTCATTAGGACACAGCTTATCAAAGCTGAAGTTCGGAAAGTTATAATTCTAAAACATGACTTAGGACTGGTTGCTTCCATGGATATATACTACAAAACCAAGGATATTATGAAGTAAGATTGTATTTTGAGGAGATTGACGAACGAAGTGGAGAGTACTATGTACATCTGAGTTGTCAAGAGAACGAGAGTCGGTGAATGTCAATCGTATCGTCTTAATAGAAACCTAGCACCTCTTTATACTTTCTTTCTCATTTTGGTAAAGTGCTAAAACCATGTAAAGTCTTGTAAATTACATCAATTTTCGAGGATGAAAATTTTTGTAAGGAGGGTAGAATGAAAAATCCCTATACTACCCTTATTCTTTTTACCAAACCCTAACCCTAATCCCCAAATTAAAACCATCCACACCCTCATGCAAACACCCACGCACACAGAGAATAAAAGAGAGAAAGGAGAATGAGGGGATCAAAGAATAGAAGAGGAGGAGAGAGGAAGACAGCGTCGGCAGAGGGAGATCCACCGTCGCCGTCGCAAACGGAACTCACAGAGAGGCACGATGAAGGAGAGTGATGCACGTGCGAGAGAAAGAGAACAACTGCTTAAGACAGAGAAGGAGACCACGACGAAGAAGAGGGAGGAGGTGCTGCCTTTGCTGCCACCAAGTTGTTACTGCTACCGAGGAACCCAAAGAGAAAGACTTCAAGAAAAGGGAAGGAAAATGCGACGAAGCTTGTCGCCGGCAAGGGGGTGTTGGTGGTGGGTGTTGCCACCACTGTTGCTGTTATTGTGGAAGGAGGCTGTCGTCGAGCTGCGTGGCGCTGTTGTCGCCAGAAAATAAAACCACAGTTGGAGCTTCTGCCAACTTACTCCAGCAATGTCCTCTATTCTTCCTTCACTAGAGTCTTCCGCCACTGTCCTTGCCCTTTTGAAAATGCCGCAGGAATCGCCTCGCACCTTTGTCAGTTCTATTTTACCGCCATTCTAGCCTGCCATTTTTGCTGCGTGCAACTGGTTTGCTGCTTCTGCTCCGTTACGTCTCGGTTTGCTGTTCTGCCTGCCTGTCAGAGTTGCCGCTGCCCCGGTCCAAATTCTGTGCTCTTTTGTTCCATTCTATTCCAACCATCTTCACCCTTTTAATTTGGCACTCCGGTTTCAGTTTCTTCGGTCCCTTGGGACCAAGTTGCGAGTAGGCTTTACATTTATAATTGTTTGGCTTTGCATTTATAATTATTTTGATATATGGTGCTTTGAACTTATAATTATATTTATAAGATTACTATCAAAGTATTTTAATTTGGCTTGAATATTTGATTTGTTAAAGCTAAATGTTTATCCTTGTTAAACTCATTTTAATATGCACATGAGACTATATATATTCTTGATGAAATTTTATATTATTTTAAAATATTTGACTTTATTCGAATATTTATTTTTGAAGCATTAAAGTATTGGTTGGTTCTTACTTTGGAATTGTGAAATATGTTTGAAATGCCTTAAGATTGAGAAAATATGATTGAAAAGAGATTTGAATGAGAAAGTATGAGTTGATTTGATTTGATACCTCATATGTTTGCAAGATTGAAGAATTTGTTATATTTGAAATTATATATTTTGAATTGGTTTGGGAGGCTCGTATTAGAAAATCATAGTTAACTGTGGTTATGATGTTAACTTAGATGCATCTAATTCAGACTCCAGCTAGCAGGGGTGTTGCTAGCCTTACGTGTAGGCCACACGTTAGATCTGTTATTCCGTACGGACATACTAGAGGAAAGGGCTACCCATAGAGGTAGAGCCGCCCAAGTGTGGACTTTTGATTTGATTTCTGTATGAGAACTCCCTTATTGATTCACTTATTCATATGAACTATTATTTTCTAACTAAAATTATTTTTATAATAATGTTTATATGGTCTCATGTGAATTATAGATGTACTGTCTAGTCACTGGGTTGCAAAACTCACTCTATTTTTTCTAAAAATATTTTTCAGGAACAAATACTTGACTCTGTGAGACTTTCTAATCAAGAGTCAAGATCTGCAATGAGTATCTATTTTTGTCAAGTTCCTAGATGTATATGCTCCATATGTCACAGGCAAGATCCAATCATTCTTAAATATTCTAATTTTGTTAAAAATGTATAATTATTTACTTTGTAACTTGTAAAATATTTGTAACTTTCTTATTCAACTTATATTTGAGTTGGTTAGGCTTGCTATGGAATTATTTTCCTGAGTGCCCGTCATGGCTCATTTTGGGCTATGACAGATTGTTTATGTCTTTTGAAGAGTTGTCCTTGGCTTTCAATGACTTGGCATTGGTTTTCTAAGGATTCTTTAGACCATTGAAGGAAATCCTCAGTTGCTAGCTCAAGAGATGAAGGTTGAGAGTGATTTTGTGGACATGGATGTGTTGTGGTGAAGTTATTTTGAGGGGTATGGAGTGAATTTTGTGAATTGTGGAATGAATTTTGTGGTTGGTGAGATGAGTTGTATGGATCTTGGAGGAAACTGTGTGTTGAGGCATAATCAAGTGATAAAGAATTTTCAAATGAGGAATGATAGAAGAGAATTGTCGTGTCGGTATAGAATTTCACAATTGAAATCTCGTTGCAAGTATAGTTCTACACCAACAAACAATCCTCTCAATCAAAAATTTGATTGTCACAAATAACAATCCCCAATGAAAAATAACCGAAGTATTTAGACTCCGGGTCGTCTCACGAAGAATTACAATGAAGTGTTTTCTTATTGGCTATGAGGGTGCAAGGGGGGTTTGGTTTGATATTTGACAAGAAAATATAAATTACAAGAAAGTAAATCAAGCAAGTAATTAAAGAAAGCAAGTAATAAAGAGAGATATTCATGGCAATGGATTGAGATCATAGGCTTTCTATCCTAGTCATGCATGATTAATTCATCTTACTTAGTTAACTCACACATTGGGAGAATGTCAAACAAGACTAATTAATCATGTCACAAATATAAACAAGAATTTATCTCATTACGTCAACTCCAACAAATAGGGAGAAAGTCTAACGAGACTAGCTAATCTCAATCCAAAAGTCCTAATCAACTTACTAATTAAATTAGCAAAAGATTAGCGTCAATGGAAACAATACTAGCTAACAACTCTAGATCACCAACATGAGTTGGGTTTTCATGACTCAAGATTGCCTAATTACTCTTTCCAAGCCAAGAATGCTCAAAATTCTACTCTAACATCCAACCAAGCATTTTATCAAACACTTGGAAGGTATAAAAGGGAAGCATAGTAAAATAGCAAGGAAAGTAAATCTACACTACTCAATTGCAAGGAATTAAACAACAACAAATCAAATCAACAATAAAGGAACATGAATCATAAATTGCATTAAAGGAAAATGGAAGAAAAAAAGTGTATCAACAACAAAGTAAGCAATTACAAGAATGAAATGCAAAATTAGAGAGAAAAAGAGTAGAGGAACAAGAAATTGTAAAGGAAAAGTAAATCAAAGCATGAATTAAACCTAGATCTAAGATGAATATTAACCTAACCTAATTCTAGAGAGAAGAGGGAGCTTCTTTCTCTAGAAAATTAACTAAAGGCTCATGTTGGCTAAACTAATTGCTCCCCCTTTGCCCAAGCTTGAATTCTGCATGAAATAGCATTAGAAATGAGTTGGGTTAGGCCCAAAATGCTTTAGAATTCGCTGGGGGCGAATTCACTTTAGTGGGCCACGGCAGAATCGGCGCGCACGCATACATGGCACGCGCGTGCCCCTGAGCGTAAAGTAACATATGGCAAATTTTATATCATTTTGAAGCCCCAGATGTTATCTTTCCAACACAACTGAAACCGCCTCATTTGGACCTCTGTAGCTCAAGTTATGGTCGTTTGAGTGCGAAGAGGTCGGACTTGACAGCTTTACGGTTCCTTCATTTCTACATGAGTTCTCCCGCTTTGCATGCTTTTCTCCTCACTTCTTCCATCCAATACTTGCCTTATGAACATGAAATTACTCAAGAAACACATCAAGGCATCGAATGGAATTAAAGTGGATTAAAATCACCAATTTAAGGGCCTAAAAGCATGTTTTTACATTTAAGCACAAATCAAGGGAGAATTACAAAACCATGCTATTTCATTGAATAAATGTGGGAAAAGGTGAATAAATCCCCCAAAATAAGCACAAAATAAACCACGAAATCGGGGTTTATCAAGGAACTGGGAGGTGAGGTTAGACAAGTTTGCATAAATGAATTCAAGTAATATCCCATAAAATTTGTTTGGTCACAAGATGGGTTGAACTCCATTTGAATTTTGTAAAACACATCCCCAATGAAAATTGAAATTCATGACACAGAGAAGGATTTCTTAGTGAGGCAATAACTCAAACACCTTGCTATCAGCTTAAAACAAAGAACAAAAACAAAGAAAATACTTAATCTAGACCTCTCACCCACTTAATCATTGTTGATCTAAATCAATCCCCGGCAATGGAGCCAAAAACTTGATGAGTGAAAATTAGATTTCCACACAAACTTACCGGCAAGTGTATCGGGTCGCATCAAGTAGTAAAACTCACTTAGAGTGAGATCGATCCCACAGGAATTGATGGATCAAGCAACTTTAGTGAGTGATTAGTCTAGTTAAGCTAGCATTAGTGAATTGGATGAAATTGAAGCAACAGAAAGTAAATTGCTTGAATTATAAAGTATAGAAAGTAAATTGAATGAAACTTAAAGAACAAGGAATGTAAATTGCAGAAAATGTAAATCAGCAGAATGTAGATTGGACAAAAGCTTAAAAAGCAAGAAAAGTAAATTGCAGTAAAATGTAAAGGGGGCTGGGTGCTGGAAAATTAAATGGAAGCAGTAATTTAGAACTCAGAACAATTGACAGAATCTTAAACTTGCAGGAAGAGTAAATCAAATTGAATTAAGAACAGAAATGTAAAATTTACAGATAAGTAAAAGTGCAGAAGAGTAAATCAGGAAGAAGACTTAGATCAATTCTGTAATCTCAAAGAGAAATTAACAATTTCAATGAAATAGCAAAAACAGAAAGAAAGCCAAGAGCTCAATTGCTCTCTCGATCAAAACAGAAAGGAAATTGCAGAGGAAGGAAAATGAAAAATAAAAGAAAAGAAAACCCAAATCTGATTTCTAATTCTCAATTTCACAAAGGAAAATTTAAACAAAGAGCTCTCTACTCTACTTCTACTCCTATTGCTCTCTAGCAGAGCCAGCCTCTCCCTTTTTGAAATGAAATTGATGCCTTTATATAGGCTTTAAAAAATTAAAATGAAATTGAAATTGAAAATAAATTACAATTTAAATGAAATTCCTAATCTAACTATTTCTTGTGCCTTTGAGTGATGTTAATGAGCTCTGCTTGTTTTGAGGCTTCAATGGGCTTGAATTGGAATTAATTGAGCCGGAGTTGCACTTAGAGTGGGCGCTTTTGGTTTGGCCTTGAAATGGATCCAAATTGTGTTGGCTAGCTCTCCTAGTAAAGTGCTCAGTGCTCTTTAGTGAACGTTCCGTTCACTTCCTTTTGGGCATGCCACTTTGGGTGCATGCTTGGTCTCTCTAGCGTTCAATAAGTGAATGCTATGTTCACTCTTCGAACGCTCTCTCTTGGTCCTTTGATGCGCTTTGCTTCCTTGGGCATTCACTCTTTTGAACGCTGAGTTCACTTCTTTGAACACTACCCTTTGCTTTGTTGGGCTCTTTGTACGCTGGCCTTGCTTCCAAGCTTCCCTTGCTTAATGAACGCTTGCTGCCTAACTTTCAATTAATGTAACGTTCATTGCCTAGTGAACGCTAGCGTTCATTCAATTAGTTCATTGGCATTAACAATTAAGGATTTCATGCATGCTTTCATTGGATTTATTAATTAATGCCAATGCATTAACGTTAAAGCAATTTGCTTTAATAATGTATTTCATGCATTCTTCCATTGGCTTTAATTAATAATGCATTTATTTCATTCATTCATCATTAATAATTAAATGCATACATGCATGAGCATCAACACATGATAATTCAAGATAGCATGTTTATTAATTATTAAGGCATGCATAAGCATTAATGCATATGCCAAGGCTTCATGGTCATGGGGCACGCTCTTAAAAGCGTGGCCTAAGGTTCCAAAGTGTGCTCAAACTTCAAAGCGTGCCCAAAATTCCTCTTTTCTTCTTTTTAGCTTATTTTGTGCTTTTTTTTTCGCTTCTTTTTCTTCTTATTTCCTATAAAGTTTATAAAATCAAAAGATCAAAGAAATATACCATTTAAGCACAAAGGAATGGAATATTTAAGCACTAATTATCAATTTCTTGTTTGAAAAAGCATAGAAAAACATGACATGATGACATGTCATCACAACACCAAACGTAAACCTTGCTTGTCCCTAAGCAAAAAAAGAATCATGCAGTACATTTTGACAAACCAAGGTGAGAAGAATAGCAAGTTAATATTCTTGGTAGGCTAGTTTTCTATGCATGCTACAATCACAAAAGAAATGTAAATGATTGATGCTTCTATCTAGCTCAATTTATGAAATATTTTCCTTATGTTTCTTCCTTGAAACAAGCTTTTGATTTTCTTATTAGCTTCTCCTTTTGGGTGTTTTGCCCCATGAGTTGATAACAAAGCTACGATTCTAAATGCTTTGTTTTAAAATATTACCACTTGATATATAATCACCACAAGCATTGAATTAGAAGACTTTATTAAGCTCATTTGTTTCTTTTCTTGACTCTCTATTCTCAGAGCCTTCAGCTTTCTCATTCTTTCCCTTTTTCTTTTCTTGCCTTAACTGCATTTGCTTCTTCAAGGTTTTCATGATTTCCAAAGATTTCACAAAATGTCATAGATGAAATCTTCAATTAAATAAAATCTAATGCAATTGAGCAACAATTAATCTTACTAGCCTTCCAATACTTGTATCCCCATGCTAAATTTTTCTTTAATGCCGTGTTTGTTTATGATCATGATACTTTATTGCTTGTGAACTCACAAAACTCAAATTGGTAGTCATAATGGCATAGCAACATATTACAGATCAAAATTCAGGCTATGCTTATTCATACACACATGTAAACAGAGAAGATAAAGGCAATCATCCAATTTAAAGTGCTGGAAACAAATGAGAGGAAAAGGAACTTTACAACCTTGTAATTCATCTTCTCTATTGTTGTCATTTTCCTCCCATTTGTTCCCTTTCCCTTGCCAATACTCAGAATTCTTGCTCATCCTCAAGCAACAATTAGAACAATGGCAATGGGGCTAACTTGGATCATGAATGTCTTACATAGTGAAATGTTAGTAACACATGTGTTTTAAGCAAGCAGAATTAAAGATAACAATGAAGCCACAGAGAAACAGAGACATTGTGATTGCAAAAATAAGAGGGTGTGCATGATACATTGCATAAAGAATGAGTGGCACACCAAACTTAGTGTGACACTCTCACTTGGAATCGATGCAAGTATCTAGTAAAGATTGGAACCAAATTTTGTTGCATAGCAACACCAGACTTAGAATGCAACTATAAGTCAATTTATTTGAACTAAAACTAAACACAAGAAACTGTTATATGTTAAATACAATTACCAAAGGAAGAATCTATCATGAATAAGAATTTCTTGGTAAGGTATTTAAGAAAAACAGTTAAGGAGTAAAATAAATGAAAGCATTAAAGAAATTACTAAAACAAAGAGAATAACAAAGATGTAAAACCAAAAGAAAGATAACTTTGCAGAGGCATTATGATTATGCAGACAAGTGGTGTTGCTAGATGCTTTGCTGGATGCTGCATGGCCTTGACAGCATTCAACTTAAACTCATCCTCATTGACTCTCAGGGTTACTTCTCCCTTTTGGACATCAATGAGAGTTCGTCCAGTTGCTAGGAAAGGTCTTCCTAGAATGAGAGTAGCACTCTTGTGCTCCTCCATTTCCAGCACTACAAAGTCAGTGGGAAAGGCGAATGGCCCAACCCTGACAATCATGTCCTCAATCATGCCTGATGTGTATTTAATGGAGCCATCAGCAAGTTGGAGACATATCCGGGTTGGTTTAACTTCTTCAGTTAAACCAAGCTTTCTGATAGTGGATGCAGGTATTAGGTTGATACTTGTCCCAAGATCACATAAAGCTCTCTTGGTGCAATTACCCTCTAATATGCATGGTATCAGAAAGCTCCTGGGATCTTTAAGCTTTTCTGGAAAGCCTTTCAGAATGACTGCACTGCATTCTTCAGTGAGGAGAACTCTTTCAGTTTCTCTGCAATCCTTCTTATGACTCAAGATCTCTTTCATGAACTTGGCATAAGAAGGTATTTGCTCAAGTGCCTCTGCAAACGGAATCTTTATTTCAAGAGTCCTGAGATAATCTGCAAAGCGAGCAAATTGCTTATCCTGCTCCTCTTGGCGGAGTTTTTGAGGATAAGGTATCTTGGCTTTATATTCCTCAACCTTAGTTGCTGCAGGTTTATTTCCTACAGAGGTGGTTGGAAAAGCCTTTTTAGAGGGGTTGTTATCAGCACTTGTGTATGTCTGATCCCTCATTGGCATTTGAATGCCAGGGTTAGAAGCTGGATTGGCGTTGGACGCCAACTCCTTACTTGTTCCTGGCGTTTAAACGCCAGAACTGAGCTTCCATTGGGCGTTTGACGCCAAATCCTTGCCTGTTTCTGGCGTTTGAACGCCAGAGTTATTCCTCTCTGGGCTCTTACTGTCCTCAGAGGGATTTTGGATAGCAGGTTGTTCATTTCTTGGCTTTCTGCTGCCTTGAAGTGAGGTATTTAATGTTTTCCCACTTCTTAATTGAATTGCTTGGGACTCTTCCGTTATTTGTTTTGATAACTGCTGTTCTGTTTGCTTCAACTGTACTTCCATATTCAGATTAGCTATTCTTGTGTCTTGTAGTATCTCTTTGAATTCGGCCAGCTATTTTGTTAGAAAGTCTAATTGCTGATTGAATTCAGTAATTTGTTCTGCAGGACTGAGTTCAACAGTTACTGTTTTAGCCTCTTCTTTCATGGAAGATTCACTGCTTAGGTACAGATGCTGATTTCTGGCAACTGTATCAATAAGCTCTTGAGCCTCTTCAATTGTCTTTCTCATGTGTATAGATCCACCAGCTGAGTGATCTAGAAAAATTTAAGCTTTCTCTGTAAGCCCATAATAAAAGATGTCTAACTGCACCCATTCTGAAAACATTTCATAGGGGCATTTTCTTAGCATCTCTCTATATCTCTCCCAGGCATCATAAAGAGATTCATTATCTCCTTGTTTAAAGCCTTGGATGTCCAGCCTTAGCTGTGTCATCCGTTTTGGAGGGAAGTATTGATTCAAAAATTTTTTTGACAGCTGTTTCCATGTCCTTATGCTAGCCTTAGGTTGGTTATTTAACCACCTCTTAGCTTGGTCTTTTACAGCAAATGAAAACAGTAATAATCTGTAGACATCCTAATCTACTTCTTTATCATGTACTGTGTCAGCAATTTGTAAAAACTGTGCCAGAAACTCTGTAGGTTCTTCCTATAGAAGACCGGAATACTGGCAACTTTGCTGCACCATGATAATGAGCTGAGGATTCAACTCAAAACTACTGACTCCGATGGAGGGTATACAGATACTACTCCCATATGAAGCAGTAGTGGGGTTAGCATATGACCCCAGAGTCCTTCTGGACTGTTCATTTCCACTTAGGTCCATGATGGAGAAAGAGAGATGATGCGGATTGCAAATAAAATATTTTTTTTTTGAAAACCAAAATTAAAATAAAATAAAATAAAAGAAAATAAATGAAAAATTAACTATAATTTCTAAAATTTGAAGAAAAATAAATAAAAGAAAATTGAAAACTAAATTAATTAATTAAAAAGATTAGAAAAAGATGTGGGTGAGGATTTTCGAAAAAATGACGAGAGAGAAAAAGGTTATAAAATTTTGAAAAAGATATGTCTTAAATCTAAAGATACTTGTAAGAAAATAAGATAAAATAAAAAAAAAGAAAAGATATGAAAAAGATTTGATTTTAAGATTTGAGATTAGAAAAGATAAGATAAGCTAGGTAAGAGAAGATAAGAAAGTTAAATTAAAAGGTTTTGAAATTTGAATTTTGAAATTTGAATTTTGAATTTTAGAAGTTGAAATTTGAAATTTGAAATAGGATAAGATAAGATTTTGAAAAAAAAAAGATATGATTTTTTTTTTGAAAAAGATTTGAATTTTGAAATTTTAAAACTAAGATAAGATAAAATAAAAAATTTTAAAATAAAATCTGAATTTTTAAAAGGAAAATTCAGAAAATCAATTAAAATAAAGGAAAAAGATATTTTTGAATTCAATGAGGAAAGAGAAAAACAATAAAAAGACACAAAACTTAAATTTTTTAGATCTAATGCTCCTTATTTTCGAAAATTTGGAGGAAAAACACCAAAGAATACCAAACTTAAAAATTTTAAGATCAAAACACAAGAAAGACTCCAGAACACCTTGAAGATTCACAAGAACACGAAGAACAAAAAGTCAAAGACTCAAAGGACTCAAGAACATAAAAAAAGAACACCAAACTTAAAATTTTTAGAAAACCAAAAACTAATTTTCGAAAATTAAATAAGAACTAACAAGAAAACACCAAACTTAAAACTTGACACAAGATTTAATCAAAGAAAAATTATTTTTGAAAAGATTTTAGAAAGAAAGACTCAAAGGAGCAACTATTCACAAGAACATAGACACAACGCTCTAGCCAATTGAGTTATAAATTTAAAGTGTTTTAACAAGGTGTTTAATGTATAAAAATATATTTTTTTTTAGATACCAATAATTCTAGAATGCACAAGAAAAACAAGAAAAATAAGAAAAATCACAAAACAAGAAAAACTAAAGATCAAACAAGGAAAATAAACAAGAACAACTTGAAGATTAAGAAAGAACAATGAACAAAAATTCGAAAATTTAAAAGAAAAGAAACACATGCAATTGACACCAAACTAAATATGGAACTAAACTCAAACAGAAAAACTCAATTATTAGTTTATAAAATTTTCGAAAAATTTAAAAAGAAAAAATAAGGATTTAAAAAGAAATTTCAACAAAAAACAATAATAGAAGACTCTAAACCAAAGAGAAAAATTTTTCCTAATCTAAGCAACAAAATAAACCGTCAGTTGTCCAAACTCGAACAATCTCCAGCAATGGCGCCAAAAACTTGGTGCACGAAATTGTGATTCACACTTTTCACAACTCCGCACAACTAACCAACAAGTGCACTGGGTCGTCCAAGTAATACCTTACGTGAGTAAGGGTCGATCCCATAGAGATTGTTGGCTTGAAGCAATCTATGGTTACCTTGTAAATCTTAGTCAGGAGATTAATTATGATTATCAGTTTGAATTGCGAAAAATAAAAGAGCATGAAATAAATACTTGTTATGCAGTAATGGAGAATATGTTGGAGTTTTGGAGATGCTTTGTCTTATGAATCTCTGCTTTCCCCCTGTCTTCTTCTTCACGCACGCAAGGTTCCTCCTATGGCAAGCTGTGTTGGTGGATCACCGTTGTCAATGGCTACCATCCGTCCTCTCAGTGAAAACGGTCCAAGTGCGCTGTCACCGCACGGCTAATCATCTGTCGGTTCTTACTCATGCTAGAGTAGGATCCATTGATCCTTTTGCGTCTGTCACTACACCCAACGTTTGTGAGTTTGAAGCTCGTCACAGTCATTCAATCCCTGAATCCTACTCGAAATACCACAGATAAGGTTTAGACTTTCCGGATTCTCAAGAGTGCTGCCAATGGATTCTAGCTTATACCACGAAGATTCTGATTAAGGAATCCAAGAGATACTCATTCAATCGATGGTAGAACGGAAGTGGTTGTCAGGTACGTGTTCATAGATTGAGAATGGTGATGAGTGTCACGGATCATCCCATTCATCATATTGAAGTGCGAATGAACATCTTAGATAGAAACAAGCGTGTTTGAATAGAAAACAGAAATAATTGCATTAATTCATCGAGACACAGCAGAGCTCCTCACCCCCAACAATGGAGTTTAGAGACTCATGCCGTCAAAGAGTACAAAGTTCAGATCTAAAATGTCATGAGGTACAAAGTAAACCTCTAAAAGTTGTTTAAATACTAAACTAGTAACCTAGGTTTACAAAAAATGAATAAACTAAGATAGATGGTGCAGAAATCCACTTCTGGGGCCCACTTGGTGTGTGCTGGGGCTGAGACTTAAGTTTTACACGTGCCTAGGCTGTTTCTGGAGTTAAACGCCAGGTTGTAACCTGTTTCTGGCGTTTAACTCCAATTTGTAACCTGTTTCTGGCGTTTAACGCCAGACTGCAACATGGAACTGGCGTTGAACGCCAGTTTACGTCGTCTATCCTTGAGCAAAGTATGGACTATTATATATTGCTAGAAAGCCCTGGATGTCTACTTTCCAAAGCAATTAAGAGCGCACCAATTGAACGTCTGTAGCTCAAGAAAATTCATTCGGAGTACAGAGAGATCAGAATCCAACAGCATCAGCAGTCCTTTTTCAGCCTTAATCAGATTTTTGCTCAGCTCCCTCAATTTCAGCCAGAAAATACCTGAAATTACAGAAAAACACACAAACTCATAGTAAAGTCTAGAAATATGAATTTTTCCTAGAAACTAATGAAAATATACTAAAAACTAACTAAAGTATACTAAAAACTATATGAAATTAACCCCAAAAAGCGTATAAAATATCTGCTCATCTCCTCTCCTTCTTCCTTGATGTGTTCAATGGTAGCTTGGTCACAATCCTCTCTCCAGTGTTGTTGTTTGTTGCCTTCACTTCTTTGATTTCAAGACATGGTTGCTGTGTAATTATTGGAGTTTTATCTTCATCAAGTACATTTTGAATTGGTGGTTCCATGAGCTCTTCTTCTATGCACTTCTCTGCTTCAATTGAGTGTGACTTCTCTTGATTGTCTTCCTTCATTTCCTCTTCATGATTTTCCTGTGATTCCTTTGGGAGGGAATCTTCATGTTCCATTGTCACTTCAATTAGCCGCTGTGGATATGGAATCCTTGGCTCATATACCTCCACCACCTCATTCTTCCTTGAAATTTCACTCGATACAGGGACCTCTTCTTCTTGCTCTTCCACTTCCTCACTCACAGATTGTTCTTTATCCTCAATTCTTGGCTACCCTAAGTTTCTCCTTCCTTGCTCTAAATGCCCATCCATCTTCTTGAAGAAGATTTCTTTCTGTGATTGTTTGTGTCTTTCCAAGAGTTGTCCTTGTCTTTCAATGACTTGGCATCGGTTTTCTAAGGATTCTTTGGACCATTGAAGGTAATCCTCAACTGCTAGCTCAAGAGATGAAGGTTAAGAGTGATTTTGTGGACATGGATGTGTTGTGGTGAAGTTGTTTTGATTGGTATGGAGTGAATTTTGTGAATTGTGGAATGAATTTTGTGGTTGGTGAGATGATTTGTATGGATCTTGGAGGAAACTGTGTGTTGAGGCATAATCAAGTGATGAAGAATTTTCAAATGAGAAACTGGGAGGTGAGGTTGGACAAGTTTGCATAAATGAATTGAAGGCTTGCTCAAGTGATGATGGCTCTTGATTAATGGAGTATGACACATTGAGTGCTCTCTGATTTTGATCCTCCCAATTACAACTTGAAGAATTGTGGAACTCATCACAGTATGGATCATCTTGTTGCCTTGGGGGACAATTTTGCATGAATTTATTGAAAGCACACTCCAGTGATGATGTTTCTTGATGAACAAAGTATTGATCATCAAGATCCCTTTGATTTTGCCCCTCCCAGTCATAATGTGAGTGGTTGTTATAGTAGTACGAGTCATCTTGTGACTCTAGGAGGTGTTCATACTCTTTCAATTCTTGGTGATACTCCCAACCACCATTAGAATAATGACTTGAATCATTTGTAGTGGTGGAAAATATCCTATGATTCTCTTGCTCATCTTGTGGTTCTGAAGCATATCTCCATGGATTGGAGTGCTCAGGATCTGTAATTTCTTGGTGATATTCCCAGCCACCATTAGAAATTGGTGATGGTGGGTAATATCCCATAAAATTTGTTTAGTCACAAGATGGGTTGAACTCCATTTGAATTTTGTAAAACACATCTGATGACAAGTCATCATATACCCTTTTTAATAGTCTTTTTCTTCATTTTCATTTGGTTTTATGCACTTTCTTGCATCCTAAGAAAGCAATTTGGAATGAAAATGCATAACTTCTTTGAATCAAACAACCACCATATAATTGATGCTAAATCATGAGGTTTAGGCCAAATTTAATTGCAGTTTGATGATTTGTAAACCTTGTGAATTTGGTGATACTTTGATTGGTTGTTTTGATTAATTGTAGGTGAAGAAAAGAAGAAAAGAAGAAAAGCGTGACCTAAGGAGCGTGGTTCAAGGAATAGAAAGTGTGGCCATCAAAGGAGAAAGTGTAGTGCAACAAACCATGGAACTCATTCCAAGAGCACCAAGCACTAAGAGAGCGCTACACTCACTTCCAAGGGACCAAGGCACAAAGCTCAGCTCACTTTGTGAGCTGAGCACAACACAAGGCCAAGAAATAAGGAAATGAGGAACCAAGCTCAGCTCACAAAGTGAGCATTATCGAGAGCGCTAGAGGAGAAATTCAAGAAAAATGATTTCCAAATGCATGCTCCAAGACTTGAACCCATGACCAAGGGGAAAGGGTGGAGGCGCTACTCTCATGGAAAATAAGCCAAAATTGGCCAAATGCACTCCCCAAGCTTCGAACCCCACACCTTGAGGAAGCAAGGAAGCAAGGCAACCAAGAAAAGGGGTAGCGCATGCTTCCCATGGGTTTCGAACCAAGGACCCTTCCTTGGATACACCAAAGCTCAGCTCACAAAGTGAGCTGAGCGCTACTTCTTGATGCATGGGGGCACATCTTGACACGGCCAGGAAAGGAGTGGAGCGCATGACATGGTCCAAGGGGCAGCACAACAAATTGGCACTAAGGCACCAATGCTCAGCTCACAAAGTGAGCTGAGCTCTCCCCTGATGCACCCCAAGACAGCAGCACGCTATCAATGCTTCCCCACACTAAGTGTCAAAGCTCAGCTCACTTTGTGAGCTGAGCACTCCCCTGGAAGAATATTACCTATGGGCTGAAAATTCAACCAAAAGTCCAATTTAATTCAAATCTTCACCAAATCAAAAGCCCATCCAAATTCCAATATCCAAGAATAGAAAGTGTATAAATAGGAGTTAGTTTGATGTAATTGGGGAGCTGAATTTTACTTTTAAATTTTCTTTTCATTTTCATTTTGAGTTTTAGTTTTAAATTTAGATTTCAGAGAACTTGGAAGGAGAATTGATCTCTCTTCTTCTTGGTTCTTGCTTGAGCACTCTTTTATTTTCTTGTTTTGGGATCTTGGGTGGAGAATTGAAGAACTTCTGTTTCAATCTCACCTTGAAATCTTGTTTAATTTTCTGCATAATTGAATTTCATTTTCTGTTTGATTCACTGCTTCATCTTCTACAGTTTTCTGCAATTTACTTTTCTTTGTTTCTTTAGCAATTGTTCTTGTTGGATCAAGGAAGGATTTGAGATCTAGAATTGTTATCTAGTCTCTTCCACTCCTGAGATTTTCAACCTCTTTTAATTTGCTGCAACTTAAGCATTGCTTTCCTGTTTTTAAATTCTTCAAGTCATTTTACTTCTCTGTTAAGATTTGCTTCACTGCAAGTCAAATTTCTCTTTTATGTTTAATGCACTTTAATTGTTCTTGTTTAATTCCTGCAAGTCCACGTCCCAATCCCTTTTACAATTCAAGCAATTTACATTTCTTGCACTTTAAGCTTCAGTCATTTATATTCCTTGCAAGTTAAGTTTCTGCACTTTATTTTACATGCTCTTTAAGATTCAGTTTCTTTATTTTCCTGCTCTTTAGTTTACTGCAATTTTCCCTTTCCCAATTACATTTCATGCAATTTAGTTTCTGTTAATCACAAACACTCAACCAATACTTGATTCGCTTGACTAAATCAACCACTAAACTAAAATTGCTCAATCCTTCAATCCCTGTGGGATCGACCTCACTCATGTGAGTTATTATTACTTGATGCGACCCGGTACACTTGCCGGTTAGATTTGTGTGTTTTGGTGGAAATTTATTTTTCACCAAAATACTCATCAACATCCCCAATGAAAATTGAAATTCATGACACAGAGAAGAATTTCTTAGTAAGGCAATAACTCAAACACCTTGCTATCAGCTTAAAACAGAGAACAAAAACAAAGAAAATGCTTAATCTAGACCTCTCACCCACTTAATCATTGTTGATCTAAATCAATCCCCGAAAACGGCGCCAAAAACTTGATGAGTGAAAATTAGATTTCCACACAAACTCACCGCCAAGTGTACCGGGTCGCATCAAGTAGTAAAACTCACTTAGAGTGAGGTCGATCCCACAGGGATTGATGGATCAAGCAACTTTAGGGAGTGATTAGTCTAGTCAAGCTAACATTGGTGAATTGGATGAAATTGAAGCAACGGAAAGTAAATTGTAGGAATTATAAAGTGCAAAAAGTAAATTGACTGAAACTTAAAGAACAAGGAATGTAAATTGCAGTAAATGTAAATCAACAGAATGTAGATTGGACAAAAGCTTAAAGAGCAAGAAAAGTAAATTGTAGCAAAATGTAAAGGGAGTTGGGTGCTAAAAAATTAAATGGAAGCAGTAATTTAGAACTCAGAACAATTGACAGAATCTTAAACTTGTAGAAAGAGTAAATCAAATTGAATCAAGAATAGAAATGTAAAAATTGCAGATAAGCAGAAGTGCAGAAGAGTAAATCAGCAAGAAGACTTAGATCAATTCTGAAATCTCAAAGAGAAATTAACAATTTCAATGAAATAGCAAAAACAGAAAGAAAGCCAAGAGCTCAATTGCTCTCTCGATCAAAACAGAAAGGAAATTGCAGAGAAAGGAAAATGAAACAGAAAAGAAAAGAAAACCCAAATCTGATTTCTAATTCTCAAGTTCACAAAGGAAAATTTAAACAAAGAGCTCTCTATTCTACTCCTACTCCTATTGTTCTCTAGTAGAGCCAGCTTCTCCCTTTTTGAAATGAAATTGATGCCTTTATATAGGCTTTACAAAATTAAAATGAAATTGAAATTGAAAACAAATTACAATTCAAATGAAATTGCTAATCTAACTATTTCTTGTGCCTTTGAGTGATGTTTATGAGCTCTGCTTGTTTTGAGGCTTTAATGGGCTTGAATTGGAATTAATTGAGCCAGAGTTGCACTTAGAGTGGGCCCTTTTGGTTTGGCCTTGAAATGGATCCAAATGGTGTTGGCTAGCTCTCCCAGTAAAGCGCTCAATGCTCTTTAGTGAACGCTCCGTTCACTTCCTTTTGGGCGTGCCACTTTGGGTGCGTGCTTGGTCTCTCTAGCGTTCAATAAGTGAACGCTTCGTTCACTCTTCGAACGCTCTCTCTTGGTCCTTTGATGCACTTTGCTTCCTTGGGCTTTCACTATTTTGAACGCTGAGTTCACTTCTTTGAACGCTACCCTTTGCTTTGTTGGGCTCTTAGTGCGCTGGCCTTGCTTCCAAGCTTCCCTTGCTTAATGAACGCTTGCTGCCCAATTTTCAATTAATGTAACGTTCATTGCCTAGTGAACGCTAGCGTTCATTCAATTAGTTCATTGGCATTAATAATTAAGGATTTCATGCATGCTTTCATTGGATTTATTAATTAATGCCAATGCATTAACATTAAAGCAATTTGCTTTAATAATGTATGTCATGCATTCTTCCATTGGCTTTAATTAATAATGCTTTTATTTCATTCATTCATCATTAATAATTAAATACATGCATGCATGAGCATCAACGCATGATAATTCAAGATAGCATGTTTATTAATTATTAATGCATGCATAAGCATTAATGCTTATGCCAAGGCTTCATGGTCATGGGCCATGCATCCACAAGACACCTGAAACCTAAGCCTCCGTTTTCTAATTTTTCATAATTATCCTCAACTAAAACCCTTAGGTTATTTCCCATGTTCTTATGCCCAAAATTAAGCCCAAAAGCCTTAAAATGGTGTCACAAAAGCTTACAATCTTGTTGGGAAGGTGAAATAGTTGAAAACAAAGTTTAAATTTGAGAAACAGGGCGTGTGCATATACACAGGGGTGTGCACACGCACGCGCTAGAGAAGTTTTAAAACGTGTGCGTACACATAGAGGTGTGCGTATGCACAGGTGCCAAAATTCACAATGTCTGTTCGCTCGCACGACCTGTTCTAGTGCCCTCAACAGACTGACCTTCCCAACGTGTGCGTATGCACAGGTTGCAAATCCTCATTGGTACGTGCGTGCACAAGCTGTGCTAGCGCTCTGAACAGAAAGCCTTCCCGCACGCACAGGTTAAAATTTTTGCAGGGTTGTGCGTGCGCACATACCAGAAATCATAAAATTCTGTAACTTTGCAGAATTTCAGATTTTTACACCAATCTTTGAATGTTCATAACTTCCTCTACAAAATTCTAAATTTTCCAAACTTTATATCGATTTGAAGAATTTTCAATAAGCTTTAATTTCAAACTAATTTCAAACAATTTTGAAAACTGAGGCATAAGTTATGATCAGACAAAGTTCACCAAAATTCTACTTTTACCAAAACCTACAAAAATCTCAATTTATCAACTTTCACAAACCACATCAAACCAAAACAATACCAAACTCCCATTTTCAACACAATCTACCCTCTTGGGTCACAATTCACCATTTACACCAATTTTTCCATTAACAAATTCACCAATCATCATTCTATCATCAATTTCAATAATCAACCTCCAATATCATACTACCAACATAAATATAACCATTTATTCATCAATCCAAATCATCAATTACCATGCAACACTTTTATTATCATAACCAAAGTACATCAATTCATCATAAATCATCATAACTCATCATTCGATAACTCAACAACCATTTTAATTCAAACCTATCCTATGGGTCACTAGCCTAAGTGTCCATGAATATTATATACTACATAGAGGAAACCAAAACCATTCCTTGGCCAATTCCCAATATGTCTTTAACCCCAAATTGAGAACAGGTAAAATCTCAACCACAATCCAAGCCTTCAATTCCACTTCAACAATGATTTGCTCGAAAACTTTTTTCAACAATTTCCTACCGGTAGGTGCACCGGATTGTCGTCAAGTAAAAACTCACTGTAGAGTGAGATCGAATCCCACAGGGTTTGGTTGGTTGATCAATGTTAATTGGAGAATCGTTCTAGTTGAGCAAAATCGGAATTGAATTGGGATTGCAGAAAGTAAAATTTAGCGTGAAACTTAAAGTGCAAGAAATTAAATGACAAAAATTAAAGTGCGAGAAATTAACTGACAGAAGCTTAAATTGCATGAAATTAAATGGGAATGGGAATTAAGCATGAAATTAAAGAGTAGAAAGTAAATAAAATGGGTAGATCAGAGATGGGGATTCATTGGGTTTCAGGAGATATTGAATTCTCCGGATCAAATCATTTTCATCTCTTCCTCAATCAATGCATTCATTGACATTGCTTGGCAATCTTAGATGATTGGATCCCAATGTCTTAGCTCACCAATCTCTCTAAGCATGAACAATTGCCCAATGTCTTGATTTAATTGCTCATGGGAAGAGTTGAAGTTCGGTCACTGACTATACCACACAAATTCATAGATCAAAGTATTGGTAGGATTTAGTGTCACAATATCCATCCAACCCCCAATCTAACCCAATGTGAGAAAGCAATTCTAGCATGAATTCTTTATCCCTCTCTCAAGGATCCAAAGAATTCCAATTATGGATAGCTTCTCTGTCAAAACAACTATCCAATTGAATTAAGATCGAAAGCTTTCTAACAAAAATGAAGAGAAAAGAAAGAAGAAGAAGATGAAAACTACTATTGATCCATTGAATTACAATTGAGCTCCCTAACCCAATGAAAGGGGTTTAGTTGTTCATAGCTCTCAAAATGGAGAATGGAATTCAAAGATACATTGCTGAATTCAAAGAAGTGTCAAAAATTAAAATGAGCCAAAAAATCAAAAGTGAAAAAAAAGTCTTCTCTAACTTAAATTCTAAGCTATTTATACACTTTCTTCCTTTGATCTTTAATCTCTGAATTGGGCTTTTGGCCTTGATGGAATTGGGTTGAAGTTGCTTCAATTGGTTTCCCTTGCTGTTGAGAAGAGATCTGTTTGAATTGCAAGGTTCTGGTGCTCAAGTTGGAGTCAACGTTTGATGGCCAACGTTGACTCAAACGCCTTTCTTAAAAACCAGATGTACTTGCTGTCATTGGCATTTGACTCAACATTGGAGTGCCAATGTTCTTCCACCCATGCATACGCGGGCCTTGCGCTTATGCGCCCTTGGAGTCAGAATGCACATCCACGCGTGCGCGTGGATGCAAAAATCCCATTTTCCTGTTTTAAAAGCATTTTGGAGACGATGGCATTAGCGTTGGACTGGCAACGTTGCCTCCAATGATGGCCTATCCACGCGTGCGCGTGCTGTATGCGTGCGCGTGGATTCTCAAAAGTCAAGCCTGCGTGTATGCACCATAGACGCGTGCATGTCGTTGTGCCTTTTCAAATTCAGACTTTGGAGATCACAATCGCGCACGTTGGCCACCAATGTTGGAAGCAGTGTTTGGGGTCCAACGTTACGCATCCACGTGTACGTGTCAACTATGTGTGCGCGTGGATTGCCAAAATTTCCAATCGTGTACGCGTACGCGTCTCTACAGATTTTCAAAATCTCCAGAAAGTTCATTTATTCACAACGTTGGGGGTAACATTGGATTGCCAACGTTCCTCCAACATGGGCACCAGCTGATGCACGGAAAACTTGTATCACAACAAATTTCCTCCGGCAAGTGTACCGAATTTGTCGTCAAGTAAAAACTCACAATAGAGTGAGGTCAAATCCCACAAGGATTGATTGATCAAGCAACTTTAATTAGAAGACTGTTCTAGTTGAGCGTATCCAGAATTTGAGTTGAGAATTGCAAAAAATAAAATGGCTGGAAGGTAATTGACAGGAGAGTAAATACTAGAATTATAGATCTGAAAGTAAATGACTGAAGGTAAATTGCAGAATTGTAAATGGGAATGGGGGAATTGCTCATTAAAGTAAATAACAGAAATTAAAGAGAATGGGTAAGATCAGAAATGGGGAGTTCATTGGGCTTAGGAGATGTTGCATTCTCCGGATCAATTTCATTTTCATCTCTTCCTCAATAAATGCCCTCATTGATCTCCTTGGCAATCTTAAGTGATTGAATTACAATTTCTTGTAATTCAATCTCTCAAATCTTGATCAATAGTCAATTCCTTGGTCAATTGCTCACGAGAAGAGATGAAGTATGGTCACTGATTATACCACATGCATTTCCCAAACCAAGTGTTGAGAGGATTATAGTCACATATCCATCCAAACCCAATTTGGTCCAGCATGAGAAAGCAGTTCTAGCTTGATCTCTTCATTCCTCTTTCAAGGTTCAGAAGATATCAAAGTATGAATAGCTTCTTTTTCAAGATAACTACTCAATTGGATGAAGATCGAAAGCTTTCAAGTAAAATCAAGAGAAAAGATAGAAGAAGAATAATGAAAACTAGTATTGATCCATCAAATTACAACAGAGCTCCCTAACCCAATGACAGGGGTTTAGTTGTTCATAGCTCTGGAAAATGAAAACAAAGATGGAGAATACATGATGAAAACTTAGAAGTGCAGAGAAAGTAAATACAGAGAGTAGTTCCTATGCTAAGAGTCTCCCTATAATTTCCAACTCCCCAAAATATTTCAAAGCTACTCCTATATATACTACTCTTCTGTTCTTCTAGTTGATTATTCAAGTTTTGGGCCTTTGGATCTTGAGTTTGAAGCAGTTCTCTTCTTCATTGGGCTTAGCTTTTACTTGCAGAGAGAAAGTATGAAGTGGGCAGGGGCTTTGGCTCAGGAAGTTAGTGGTGTCAACGTTCAGTGAAAATATGGGTTCGAGAACATTAGTGACAATCACCTTTTTCACTAACGTTCCTCACCAAAGTTAAAAGCCACGTTAATCTCAACGTTAGTGGCACAAACGTTGCCACTAACGTTTCCACTATGTCCTTCGCACACGTTATTGGGACTCAACTTTCCCAATAACGTTGAGAAGCCTCCCCCTTCCCAACGTTAGAGTCCACGTTAACTTAGTTAACGTGGCTCTTTTAACGTAGGCTTGCCATCCTTCGAGAACGTTAGTGACACTTACTATTGTCACTAACGTTCCAAATTGCCCCTATTTTCCATGTTAGAGTTCACGTTAACTAGGTTAACGTGGCTTCTAACGTGGCCTTGCTAGCCATCTCCAACGTTAGTGACAAAGTTGAGTGTCACTAACGTTGGCTCATCTTTCCCTTATCCACGTTAGCTTCCACGTTAGCTAAGTTAACGTGGGAGTTAACGTGGCTCATGGTGGCATGTGTGGCTCCTTCCAACGTTAGTGACAATGTTGGGTGTCACTAACGTTGGCGATCACCTTCTTTCTTCACATTAGCTTCCACGTTAACTAGGTTAACGTGGGAGTCAACGTGGCTCATTGGGGGCTTGTGTTCTTCCAACGTTAGTGACAATGTTGGGTGTCACTAACGTTGTCGACCACTTTGTTCCTTCACGTTAGGTTCCACGTTAACGTGGCTTAATGTGCTTTGGCCAACGTTAGTGACAATGTTGAGTGTCACTAACGTTGGCTCGCCCCCTTTCTTCTTAACGTTAGAGGCCACGTTAACTAAGTTAACGTGGACTCTAACGTGGCCACTCATGATCTTGGTCCAACGTTAGTGATAATATTAAGTGTCACTAACGTTGGCTCCATTTCTGCTGCTCCATTTGTTGTTTCTTCCACTCTTCTTGTTAGCTCATCCAGTTCAATATTTGCTCTTGTCCTTCCATATGTCTCATCCCCAAATCTTCGATAGCTCTTAGAAGGTGATTCATATTCAAATCTACTGGGTAAGGATGCTCTCCCTGTTGATATTCTTCCTGATGAGACTCCTCTTGGTGAGCTCCTTCCTTTGCTTTTAGTTTTCCTATTTGTGGCCTTCTTTGTTGCTGAGCGGGTGTAGTATAGGCCATACGCTGGGTTGTCATTAGCCTCCCTGGGTTAACCCAGTCTGGATTACTATCTTCAAAGACCACCATGGCCTTTGTGCACAATCGGAGAATGGTGCTGGGGTACCAAAGCCTGGCACCTGATTCAAGCTTCTCAGCTGAATCTTGAATTCCCTCAGCTATAAGTTCCTGCACATTGATTTCTCCACCTTGTACTAGGCAATGTACCATAGTTGCTCGATTAATATTTACCTCTGAATTATTTGCAGCTGGGAGAATAGACCTCCTCACGAGTTCAAACCACCCCTTGGCTTCTGGGCTAAGGTCTCCCCTCTTGATGAACCGAGGTCTCCCATCTCCATACCTCTCCCAGTCAGCTGCTATAACACAGATGTTAGTCACTATCTCGGTGAGCTCATCATTGTCTTGGCTTTTACTTATCCTTGCATGATAGCTAGGCTCATCAAAGTGTGGTGATTTCAGGTGAAGAGTTCTTCTTATAGCATTTGGGCTGAAGTCTACCTCCTTTCCCCTTACATAGCTTTTGAAGGTTGGGGCTCTGGTTTTGTCTTCTCTGACCACATCTGCGTAGAACTCTTTGATGAGGTTTGCATTGATCTTCCCCTCTGGATTGGTGAGTAATTGCCACCCTCTTTCTTCAATCTTCTCCCGAATCTGTGGGCATTCGTCTTCATTGATTTGGAAGGTTAACTCGGGTAGTATCTTTTTGAGCTTTATCCGCTCAAATTCTCGTTCATGGAAGGCAGTCTTAAATCTCTTCTCGTCGAAGGGAATGTTCTCCGTTGGTTCCTTCCTCTTCTGCCTCTTGGAGCTTGATGATGCCATGAATGAAGTTAAAGCAAAAGGGTGTAGTGAAGGGAAGAGATGTGGGATTTAGAGAGTGGAAAGTTGAAGAATTAGTTGCTGGAAAGTGAAGTGCAAGGGGTATGAATTTCGAATGTGGAGATGGTGTGGATTTGATTCACTTATATAGAGAAGTGATGAAGAGATGAAAGGTGTGGATTGATGGGATTGGTGTATGATGAACGGATGGGGTTTTATATGGAGTAAGCACGAGGATTCTCAACTTTATGATGGAGTTGGTTCGCTTTCCAAGTTTGCTCTTCCTCCAATGTTGCATGGCAACCATTCCCAATGCCTTCCCCCTTGAGGCACGTGTGTAGTGCCCTCTTCATGAAGTGGCCGAACCTTTCCCATTAAATTGTCCAATCAATCTCTTTCAATGCTCCTTTCCTTTCCCTATAAAGATCAAAATAAAAAAAATCAATTTAAATTTTACGGCTAGAATAATAAAGAGAAGAAAAGATTAGATTGTTTATTCATGAACTCCAACTAACTAACTAACTGTGTATCCCTTTATGCATTTTGGTGGCACCTACCCCCTTGGTACCTTCTTCTTTGTCCCTTTTGATGCTTCCCTGCTCTTGGTGACTTCTTCTTTTAAGTGAATTTTGTTGTTGTCTTCACATGCCTCTGGTGGTTTAGGTTCCTCCAGCTTCTCCTTGAGCTGTGACGATTGCTGTTTGCCTTATTCATCATTCAGTGGGGTTCTCAGATGTGTTGGTGGTGCCTCAGTGCTTGTTTCCTCTGTCAGCATCCCGTTATGATCATTGCTTGGTTCTTTGTTTTCTTGGTCAGATTCTTGGGAGAGTTTGAAGACATTGAAGCTGAGTTGTTCATCATGGATCCTCAATATTAGCTCCCCTCGCTCCACGTCTATGAGTGCTCTGGCTATAGCTAGGAATGGTCTTCCCAATATGATTGGGTGAGTATGACTCTCTTCCATGTCCAAGATGACAAAGTCTGTGGGAAGAAAGTATTTCCCCACCTTTAACAACATGTTTTCCACCACCCCTCTTGCTTGTTTTTGAGTTTTGTCAGCCATCCTGATGACTACATCTGTGGGCAATATCTCATTGATCTGCAGCCTCTTCACTAGGGATAGAGGCATTAAGTTGATGCTTGCTCCCAAATCGCAGAGTGCTCTATCAAACATTGTTTCTCCTATGGCACAGGGGACATGAAAACTCCCTGGATCTTTTCTTTTTGTAGGCAACTGCATTTGAATGAGGGCACTGCATTCCTTGTTCATCACTATAGTTTGGCCTCCCTTGAGTGAGCTTTTCCTGGGAAGCAACTCCTTCATGTACTTGATGAATGCAGGCATTTGTTGGATAGTCTTGATGAATGGTATGTTCACATGCAGAGATGCAAATAAGTCAAGAAATCTTGAGTATATTATCCTCTCCACAGCTCCCTTGAGCAGTTGGGGAAAAGGTGGATAGAGTCTCAACAACTCCTGTTTTGAGATTTCTGGTTCTTGGTAATCTTTTTCCACCTCCTCTACTGAGGTATCTTCAGGTTGTTCTGACAGCTTGCTTGGCTTGTCCTCAGTCTCCTTATCACTTATAGTGACCATCTTGCAATCTTCCCATCTTACCTTCTTTATTTCACCTCTCGGATTCTTCTCTGTGTCACTTGGGAATCCATCTGTGGGTTTGGGAATTTGCTCAGAGAGATATCCTACTTGAGATTCCAACCTCTTGATTGTGTCTCCCTGGTTCTTGAAAATAGCTCGCACTTCCTCCTTGAAGACCTTGTTGTCTTGAATCTCCTTGCTTAGGCCTTCAAGTAGATTCTCAATCCTTGAGATTTTTTCATCAAATGATGACAGGTCAGGCTGAGTAGGGTTATTCTGGCCTTGATATGAATGTGGGGAGTTGTTGTTATGGGGGTGTTGATATGGTCTAGATGTGAAGTGTTGGGTGGCTGCATTGTTTGGATTTGGGCGTCTTTGATCAAGGCTTTGGTCTTGTTGATTTCCCCACCCAAATTTTGGGTGATTCCTCCATCCAAGGTTGTAGGTCTTAGAGTATGGATCATGGTTTTGCCTAGGTGAATTCCCAATGTAGTTGGCTTGCTCCTGACTACCCTCTGCTTCTTTATTCACTCCTTCTTGGGTTGTTGATAAAGTGGATACTGCTGCTACTTGGTTCCTCTCCATCTTCTTGGTGAGGTCAGCCAGCTGCTGGGTAATGAGCTTGTTTTGGGCCAGCAGAGTATCTACATTGTTTAGCTCCATTACTCTTCTTGTGTTCCCTGTTTCGGAAGCATAGAAGTAGTCGTTCTCTGCTACTGTTTCAATGACATCTATGGCTTCCTCAATAGTCTTCTTCTTGTTCAAAGACCCTCCGGATGAATGGTCTACGGCCTTCTTTGACTCATAAGAGAGCCCTTCATAGAAAATGTGCAGCTGCACCCATTCATTGTGGCTCATCTTTCCCTTATCCACGTTAGCTTCCACGTTAACTTAACGTGGGAGTTAACGTGGCTCATGGTGGCATGTGTGGCTCCTTCCAACGTTAGTGACAATGTTGGGTGTCACTAACGTTGGCGATCACCTTCTTTCTTCACGTTAGCTTCCACGTTAACTAGGTTAACGTGGGAGTCAACGTGGCTCATTGGGGACTTGTGTTCTTCCAACGTTAGTGACAATGTTGGGTGTCACTAACGTTGTCAACCACTTTGTTCCTTCACGTTAGGTTAACGTGGGAGTTAACGTGGCTTAATGTGCTTTGGCCAACGTTAGTGACAATGTTGAGTGTCACTAACGTTGGCTCCCCCCTTTCTTCTTAACGTTATAGGCCACGTTAACTAAGTTAACGTGGACTCTAACGTGGCCACTCATGATCTTGGTCCAACGTTAGTGATAATGTTAAGTGTCACTAACGTTGGCTCCATTTCTTTACTTCCACGTTAGAGTTCACGTTAACTTAATTAACGTGACTCTTAACGTGGGCAATGATGGCTTTGAGAGCGTTATTAGCAATCACTTTTCTCATTAACTTTGCAAGTTACTCCCATTCCACGTTAGTGTTAACGTTAGTGTAACTAACGTAGCCACTAATGTGGTTTTTCTTTGCTTCCTTTGTCCTGAAATCAAGCAATAACGTGCATCAAAGTTCTAGTCCAAGTCATGGGAAATGCAACATCCAATTTTGTCCTTAAATTCATGCAAAATCCTCATGAAATCATGTAAAGTGCACAATGTATGCTTGAATCAAGATGTAAGTGAATATCTACCCAAAACTAGCTTATTTCCTAAGGAAATGCATGAAACTACCCTAAAAACAGTAAAGAAAAGGTCAGTGAAACTGGCCAAAATGCCCTGGCATCACTAGTAGATCATGCAGGATCTTGCTCTGCTTCCTTCTCAACGTTTGAGGCAACGTTGGTGGTCCAACTTTGCCACCAACGTTGCTACTCCTTCATCTTCTCCATGCTCTTTCTTCAACTTCCTCCCATGCTTTTCTTCACCTATGATCAACCACTACATGTATCAAAGCCTTGCTAAAGTCATGAGAATTCACATCACTCTTAGCACACAAGTAATTATAGCATAATTCTCATGAAATTGCATCAAATTAACCATAGTTAGATGAATTTGTGTATGCATGAATTTCTACCCAAATTACTTACTTATAACTCAAGAAAGTGCATAAAACCTATTAAAAACAAAGAAAAAAGCTAGTGAAACTAGCCTAAGATGCCCTGGCATCACAACATCAAACTTAAATCTTGCTTGTCCCTAAGCAAGCACTGAATTATTGAGAAGAAAGAATGAAACAGAAAGCGATGTTCATATCAGCAAGTCATTATTAGTAGTTCATGGGGTTTTATGCAGACAATGCAGTAACTCACTTCTTATTGATTCTTATGAATATAATGTCTTCTTTAAGAATCAACTAACATATTGCTATGACCTCTTATTATTCACTCATCCTTGGTAATTGCTTTTCTTTATTTTCTTTTTCTGTAAACTTATTCTTTGATTTTAGCAGCTCAGTGTCATGTGTTGTAGCAACTTGTTAGCTTATTTGTACTCAACACATATTCACTACAGACACTTGGCTCACAATTCTTCTTAAGACATTGGTGCCCAGCACCTCTTTGGGTTACTAAATGCCTTGTAACTAGGTTGCTCTTGATAATGGACTTTTGGTTGATAATCCCCGGTTAGTTAACCCAAGTTACCAATTGTTAAAGTACTCCATAGAACCTAATCATCCAAGCAGATCCTAGTACAAAGACACCACAGGCATATGCCCTAAGGTCCAAGCTATTGGTGTCTAGCCTCATTCTTTGCTTTCTTCTATTTTTGTTGCCACTTTTGGCTTTTCTTTTTCTTTCTTTCTATTTGTTTTCCTTTCATCCAAGGACTTTTATTTGCTACGATTCATAGACAACATGCTTGTTTACACTAAAAAGGGAGATCGTCTATCTTTTTATTCATTATAAGTGAACTGCTACACAATTAGACATATATACCACCACTTACTGTTATTTCACTTCCTTGCCAAAAAGGAACTATTCCACTTCTGTTCAACCATTTCTTTTATTTAAATTGAAAAGACTCAGGGGACAAAACAAGCATTTAAACTAGTGAAAGTGAAAACACACACACCTAAGCTGGCATACTTATTGCAAAATTAAACACAACGGAATGCAAAATGACTTAAACTACAAGTTGACTGTTAGCATGGGTACATTTACACTTCCAATTTACACATTCTAAAGTAGAATTAGTTAAGCAACAATACAACCTCTTGAAGTCCAGTTGCTTCCTCTCTGTTATCACCATCTTTGGCTTTTGTATCCTTCTTTTTATTCTTAGCTGATGGTGTGTATTCCTTCCAAGAGATTGATTGAATTCCTGAAAATTATTGAAAGTTGCTTGTACCCCAAGTACTTGAGAGATTGTTAGCATGCATGTATGTTTGTGCAGCAAATTGAGTATATGCAGAAAACATCAAGTACTTTTATTTAAAAAAAAGTAAACTATGAACCCAGAAATAACTCTGAACTACATAACAGACCAGAAACTAGAAAACAAACAACTTTTGAGTAATTTCTCTAATTGTTTGGAGCTAATAACTAGTTATGCTGATGGTGCAATGTGTTCTTAATGAAATCCATGGTGGAACACCAACCTTAGAATTACAAATTCACCCTTAAATTTCTTTGGTGTGCAACACCAAACTTAGCTCCATGCAATGCAGAGAAATTGATGAGCGGATAATTTATACGCTTTTTGGCATTGTTTTTGAGTAGTTTTCAGCATGTTTTAATTACTTTTTAGTATATTTTTATTAGTTTTTATTCAAAATTTACATTTCTGGACTTTACTATAAGTTTGTGTGTTTTTCTGTGATTTCAGGTATTTTCTGGCTGAAATTGAGGGACCTGAGCAAAAATCTGATTCAGAGGCTGAAAAAGGACTGGAGATGCTGATGGATTTTGACCTCCCTGCACTCGAAATGGATTTTCTAGAGCTACAGACAACCAATTGGCGCGATCTCAATTGCGTTGGAAAGTAGACATCCAGGGCTTTCTAGCAATATATAATAATCCATACTTTTCTCAAGCTTTGACGACGCAAATTGGCATTTAACGGCAACTATTTACCCTATTCTGGTGTTAAATGCCAGAAACAGGTTGCAAACCAGAGTTAAACGCCAGAAACAGGCTACAACTTGGCGTTTAACTCCAAGAGAAGCCTCTGTAAGTGTAAATCTCAATGCTCAGCCCAAGCACACACCAAGTGGGCCCCGAAAGTGGATTTCTGCACTATCTATCGTAGTTTACTCATTTTCTGTAAACCTAGGTTACTAGTTTAGTATTTAAACAACTTTTAGAGATTTATTTTGTACCTCATGACATTTTAAACATTTCATATTGTATTTCTGATGGCATGAGACTCTAAACCCCATGGTTTGGGGTGAGGAGTTCTGCTGTGTCTCGATGAATTAATGCGATTACTTATATTTTCTATTCAATCATGCTTGTTTCTATTCTAAGATACTCACTTGTACTTAACCGTGATGAATGTGATGATCCGTGACAATCATCATCATTCTCAACCTATGAATGCGTGCCTGACAACCACTTCTGTTCTACCTTAGATTGAGTGTGTATCTCTTAGCCTCTTGGTTCATGATGAGAGTCTTCGTGGTATAGGCTAGGATTATTGGCGGCTATTCTTGAGATCCGAAAAGTCTAAACCTTGTGTGTGGTATTCCGAGTAGGATCTGGAATGGGATGACTGTGATGAGCTTCAAACTCACAAGTGCTGGGCGTAGTGACAGACGCAAAAGGATCAACGGATCCTATTCCAACATGAGTGAGAACCGACAGATGATTAGCCGTGCAGTGACAGCGCATTTGGACCATTTTCACTGAGAGGACGGATGGTAGCCATTGACAACGGTGATCTACCAACATACAGCTTGCCATGGAAGGAGACTTGCGTGCGTGAAGAAGAAGATAGTAGGAAAGCAGAGGTTCAGAAGACAGAGCATCTCCAAAACCTCAATCTGTTCTCCATTACTGCATAACAAGTACTATTTAATTTATGCTTTTTACTCTTCATAAATATAATCACTCTTATCATTGATTTCCTGACTAAGAATTACAAAATAACCGTAGCTTGCTTCAAGCCAACAATCTCCGTGGGATCGACCCTTACTCACGTAAGGTATTACTTGGACGACCCGGTGCACTTGCTGGTTAGTGGTACGAGTTATGAAAAGTGTGATTTATAATTCGTGCACCAAGTTTTTGGCGCCGTTGCTGGGGATTGTTCAAGTTTGGACAACTGACGGTTAATTTTGTTGCTTAGATTAGGAAAAATTTTTCTTTTTGGTTTAGAGTCTTCTATTATTGTTTTTGTTTAAAATTTTGAAATCCCTATTTTATTTTTCTAAATTATTTTCGAAAATTTTTTTTAACCAATAACTTCATGATTTAGTCTTCTGTTGTGTTTAGTTTCATATTTTAAATTTGGTGTCAATTGCATGATTTTATGTTTCTTTCAATTTTTCGAATTATATGTTTTTAGTTCTTTCTTAATCTTCAAGTTGTTCTTGTTTATTTTCCTTGTTTGATCTTTAGTTTTTCTTGTTTTGTGTTTTTTTCTTGTTTTTCTTGTGCATTTTTGAATTATTAGTATCCAAAATATATTTTTTTTCTTTTTTTATATTAAATACTTTTTTTTAAAACACTTTAAATTTATAGCTCAGTTGGCTAGAGCGTTGTACTTTAAATACTTTTTTTTAAAACACTTTTAAGTTTGGTGTCTCTTATTATTTTTCTTTAATTTTCGAAAACTTATTTTCAGTATTCTAAAAGTTTTAAGTTTGGTGTTCTTTTTTTTTTTACGTTCTTGTGAGTCTTCAAGGTGTTCTTGAGTCAGCTCTGTATCTTGATCTTAAAATTTTTAAGTTTGGTGTTCCTTGGTGTTTTTCCTCCAAAACTTTCGAAAAATAAGGAGCATTAGATCTAAAAATTTTAAGTCTTGTGTCACTTTATTATTTTTCTCTTTCCTCATTAAATTTAAAAATATCTTTTCTCTTTATTTTAATTGAATTTTTGAAAATTACTTTTAAAAATTCAGATTTTTATTTTAAAAATTAAATCTTTTCAAAATTCAAAATCTTTTTCAAAAATCATATCCAAGGTTTTTCAAATCTTCTTAACTAAGCAATTATTTTCATTTTCAAATTTAATTTTCTCTTAGTTTTTGAAATTTACATTTTAATTTCTAAATATCTTATTTTATTTTATCTAATTATTTTTATTTATCTTAATAATTTGGTTTGTCCTACTTAAATAAAATAAAAACAAAAATTTATTTTCTTTGCAATTCATGTCAATTCTATTTTATCCATCATGGATCTAAGTGGAAATGAACAGTCCAGAAGGACTCTAGGGTCATATGCTAATCCCACTACTGCTGCATATGGGAGTTGTATCTGTATACCTCCCATCAAAGCAGGCAGTTTTGAGCTAAATCCTCAGCTCATTGTCATAGTGCAGCAAAACTGCCAGTATTCTGGTCTTCCACAGGAAGAACCTACTAAGTTTCTGGCACAATTCTTGAAAATTGTGGACACAGTACGTGACAAGAAGGTAGATAAGGATGTATACAGGCTGTTACTATTTCCGTTTGCTGTAAAAGATCAAGTTAAAAGGTGGTTAAATAACCAACCCACAGCAAGCATAAGAACATGGAAACAGTTATCAGACAAATTCCTGAATCAATATTTCCCTCCAAAAAGGATGACACAGCTAAGGCTGGACATCCAAGGCTTTAAACAAGAGGATGATGAATCCCTTTATAATTCCTGGGAGAGGTATAGAGGGATGCTAAGGAAATGCCCCTCTGAAATGTTTTCAGAGTGGGTGCAATTAGACATCTTCTACTATGAGCTTACAGAAAGAGCTCAGATATCTCTAGACCACTCAGCTGGTGGATCTATACACATGAGAAAAACTATTGAAGAGGCTCAAGATCTTATTGATATAGTTGCTAGAAATTAGCATCTGTACATAAGTAGTGGGTCCTCCATAAAAGAAGATGCCAAAGCAATGTCTACTGAACTTGGTCCTCCAGAACAAGTTGCTGAACTCAATCAACATTGTGTTTTCTAACAAAACAGCTAGCAGAATTCAAGAAGATGCTACAAGACACTAAAAATGCTAATAAAAATATGGAAGCACAATTGAATCAGACAAAATAGCAGTTATCAAAGCAGATAACAGAAGAATGACAGGCAGTTCAATTAAGAAGTGGAAAAATATTAAATACCTCACTTCAGAGCAGCAAAAAGCCAAGAAAAGAACAACTGACAGAGGATGAGCAAAATATTATCCAAAATCCCTCTGAGGACAGTAAGAGCCCAGAGAGGAATAACTCTGGCATTCAAATGCCAGAAAAGGATGCAAAGTTGGCATTAAACGCCCAACCTACGCACAGTTCTGGCGTTCAAGCGCCAGTGAGGGATCAGACACACACAAGTGCTGATAGCAACCCCTCTAAGAAGGCTTCTCCAACCACCTCTGTAGGAAATAAACCTGCAGCAACTAAGGTTGAGGAATACAAAGCCAAGATGCCTTATCCTCAAAAACTCCGCCAAGAGGAGCAGGATAAGCAATTTGCCCGCTTTGCAGACTATCTCAGGACTCTTGAAATAAAGATTTCATTTGTAGAGGCACTTGAGCAACTACCCTCTTATGCCAAGTTCATGAAAGAGATCTTGAGTCATAAAAAGGATTGGAGAGAAACTGAAAGAGTTCTCCTCACTGAAGAATGCAATGCAGTCATTCTGAAAAGCTTCCCAGAAAAGCTTAAAGATCCCGGGAGCTTTATGATACCATGCATATTAGAGGGTAATTGCACCAAGACAGCTTTACGTGATCTTGGGGCAAGCATTAACCTAATACCTGCATCTACTATCAGAAAGCTTGGTTTAACTGAAGAAGTCAAACCAACCCGGATATGTCTCCAACTTGCTGATGGCTCCATTAAATACCCATCAGGCGTAACTGAAGACATGATTGTCAGGGTTGGGCCATTCGCCTTTCCCACTGACTTTGTAGTGCTGGAAATGGAGGATCACAAGAGTGCTACTCTCATTCTAGGAAGACCTTTCCTAGCAACTGGACGAACTCTCATTGATGTCCAAAAGGGGGAAGTAACCCTGAGAGTCAATAAGGATGAGTTTAAGTTAAATGCTGTCAAAGCTATGCAGCATCCAGACACACCAAAAGACTGCATGAAAGTTGATCTTATTGACTCTCTGGTAGAGGAGAGCAACATGGCTGAGAGTCTTGAATCAGAGCTGGAAGACATCTTTAAGGATGTTCAGCCTAATCTGGAGGATTCAGAGGAATTGAAAGAGCCTTTGAAACTTCCTCGGGAAGAGGAGAAACCTCCTAAACCCGAGCTCAAACCACTACCACCAACCCTGAAATATACATTTCTAGGAGAAGGTAACACTTTTCTGGTGATCATAAGCTCTGCTTTAAATCCGCTAGAAGAGAAAGTACTATTTCAAGTGCTAAGGACACACAAGACAGCTCTTGTGTGGTCCATAAGTGATCTTAAGGGCATCAGCCCAGCAAGATGCATGCACAAAATCCTATTGGAGGACAATGCTAAGCCAGTGGTTCAACCACAGAGGCGGCTAAATCCAGCCATGAAGGAAGTGGTGCAGAAAGAGGTCACCAAGTTACTAGAGGCTGGGATTATTTATCCTATTTCTAATAGCCCCTGGGTGAGCCCTGTCCAAGTTGTTCCCAAGAAGGGAGGCATGACAGTGGTTCATAATGAAAAAAATGAACTGGTTTCTACAAGAACAGTTACAGGGTGGCGTATGTGTATTGACTACAGAAGGCTCAATACAGCCACCAGGAAGGATCACTTTCCTTTACCATTCATAGACCAGATGCTAGAGAGACTAGCAGGTCATGAATATTACTGCTTTTTGGATGGCTATTCAGGCTACAACCAAATTGCAGTAGATCCGCAGGACCAAGAGAAAATAGCATTCACATGTCCTTCAGGAGTGTTTGCCTACAGAAGGATGCCTTTTGGTCTGTGCAATGCACTTGCAACCTTTCAGAGGTGCATGCTCTCTATCTTCTCTGATATGGTAGAAAAATTCTTGGAAGTCTTCATGGATGACTTTTCAGTATTTGGAGTCTCATTCAGCTCCTGCCTTGACCATTTAGCACTTGTTCTGAAAAGATGCCAAGAGACCAACCTGGTTTTAAACTGGGAAAAATGTCACTTTATGGTGACTGAAGGAATTGTCCTTGGGCATAAAATTTCAAACAAGGGAATAGAAGTGGATCAAGCTAAAGTGGAAGTGATTGAAAAACTACCACCACCTGCCAATGTTAAGGCAATTAGAAGCTTTCTGGGGCATGCAGGATTCTATAGGAGGTTTATAAAGGATTTTTCAAAAATTGCAAAACCTTTGAGCAACCTGCTAGCTGCTGACACGCCATTTGTGTTTGACACAGAGTGTCTGCAGGCGTTTGAAACTCTAAAAGCTAAGCTGGTCACAGCACCAGTTATTTCTGCACCAGACTGGACATTACCATTCGAATTAATGTGTGATGCCAGTGACCATGCCATTGGTGCAGTATTGGGGGCAGAGGCATGACAAGCTTCTGCATGTCATTTATTATGCTAGCCGTGTTTTAAATAATGCCCAGAAAAATTACACAACCACAAAAAAAGAATTGCTTGCAGTGGTTTATGCCATTGACAAGTTTAGATCATACTTAGTAGGATCAAAAGTGAACGTGTACACTGACCATGCTGCTCTTAAATATCTACTCACAAAGTAGGATTCAAAACCCATGCTCATAAGATGGGTGTTGCTTCTGCAAGAGTTTGATATAGAAATAAGAGACAGAAAGGGGACAGAGAACCAAGTGGCTGATCATCTGTCCCGGATAGAATCAGTAGAAGGGGCGTTTGCCCCTCTATTGAGATCTCTGAAACCTTTCCAGATGAGCAATTATTTGCCATTCAGGAAACACCATGGTTTGCAGACATTGCAAACTATAAAGCTGCAAGATTCATACCCAAGGAGTACAGGAGGCAACAAAAGAAAAAATTAATTACTGATGCAAAGTACTACTTGTGGGATAAACCATATCTCTTTAAGAGATGTGCAGACGGAATAATCCGTAGGTGTGTGGCTAGAGAAGAAGCACAGAAGATCTTATGGCATTGCCATGGGTCACAATATGGAGGCCATTTCGGAGGTGAGCGAACAGCCACCAAGGTCCTCCAATGTGGCTTCTACTGGCCTACCCTCTATAGAGATTCCCGAGAGTTTGTACGTAACTGTGACAGTTGCCAGAGAGCTGGTAATCTGCCTCATGGTTACGCCATGCCTCAACAAGGAATCTTGGAGATTGAGTTGTTTGATGTATGGGGTATTGACTTCATGGGGCCTTTCCCACCATCATACTCAAACACTTATATTCTGGTGGTAGTCGACTATGTATCCAAATGGGTAGAGGCCATTGTCACACCCACTAATGATACTAAGACAGTGCTGAAGTTCCTCCAGAAACACATCTTCAACAGGTTTGGTGTCCCTAGAGCACTAATCAGTGATGGGGGTACTCACTTCTGCAACAAACAGCTTTACTCTGCTATGGTCCGGTATGGAATTAGCCATAAAGTGGCAACTCCATATCATCCACAGACAAATGGGCAAACTGAAGTCTCTAATAGAGAAATAAAAAGAATCCTGGAATGGACTGTAAGTACCCGTAGAAAGGATTGTTAAGAAGCTTGGATGACGATCTGTGGGCATATAGAACAGCATTCAAGACTCCTATAGGGACCTCTCCATACCAGCTTGTGTATGGTAAGGCCTGTCATCTGCCCGTGGAACTGGAGCATAAGGCCTACTGGGCAACCAGGTTCCTAAAATTTGATGCCAAATTAGCTAGGGAAAAAAGATTGCTCTAGCTGAATGAGCTAGAGGAATTTAGACTCACTGCTTTCGAAAATGCCAAGCTTTACAAAGAGAAAGCAAAAAGGTGGCATGACAGAAAGCTATCATCTAAAGTCTTTGAACCAGGACAGAAGGTTCTGCTGTTTAACTCTAGGCTCAAATTATTCCCCGGGAAACTAAAATCCAGGTGGAGGGGACCATATGTGATTACAAGTGTGTCACCATATGGCTATGTGGAGCTTCAAGACATTGATTCTAATAAGAAGTTCATTGTTAATGGACAGAGAGTCAAGCATTATCTTGAAGGCTATGTTGAGCAAGAATGCTCAAAGCTGAGACTAGATTAAAAGCTTAGTGAGGTCCAACTAAAGACATTAAAGAAGCGCTTATTGGGAGGTAACCCAATGTTTACTTATCTATGTTAATTTTCTGTTTTCCATTTTTATTTTATGTTTTCTTTAGAATGATGATCATGTGGAGTCAAAAAAATCAAAGCAAAATCAATAACAGCATTAAAAACAGCTCACCCTGGAGGAAAAGCTTATTGGCGTTTAAACGCCAGTAAGAAGCATCAGACTGGCGTTTAACGCCAGAAAGAAGTAGCAGTCTAGCGTTAAACACCAGGATTGCACTCTAAGGGCATTTACACACCTAAATGGACCAGGGATGCTAAGTCCTTGCCCCCTCCTATCTCCTCCTTTCTTTCTTCTTTTGTTCGAGGATGAGTAAACATTTTAAGTTTGGTGTTGGAAAAAAGCCCCGCTTTTTAATTTTCCATAACCATATGGCACCTTCCATGAGATTAGAGAAGATCAAAGAGTTATGAGGGAGGAGCAACAAAGGCAAGGAAGAGACATAGAGGAGCTCAAGAGCACCATTGGTTCTTCAAGAGGAAGAAGACGCCACCCTTACTAAGGTGGACCGGTTTTTTAATCTCCTTGTCTATTTATTTTTTCTGTTTTTGTTCTCTATGCTTTATGCTTATTTATGTTTGTGTCTTTATTACATGATCATTAGTGTCTAGTGTCTATGCCTTAAAGCTATGAATGTCCTATGAATCTATCACCCTTCTTAAATGAAAAATGTTTTAATCACAAAAGAACAAGAAGTACATGATTTCGAATTCATCCTTGAAATTAGTTTAATTATATTGATGTGGTGACAATAATTTTTGTTTTCTGAATGAATGCTTCAATAATGCATATTTTTGAATTTGTTGTTTATGAATGTTAAATTTGCTGGCTCTTGAAAGAATGATGGAAAAGGAGAAATGTTATCTGATAATCTGAAAAATCATAAAATTGATTCTTGAAGCAAGAAAAAGCAGTGAATAACAAAGCATGCAAAAAAAAAAGGGGCAAAAAGAAAAAAAAAAGAAAGAAAAAGAAAAAGCCAGCAGAAAAAGCCAATAGCTCTATAAACCAAAAGGCAAGAGGAAAAAGCCAATAACCTTTTAAACTAAAAGGCAAGGGTAAAAAGGATCCAAGGCTTTGAGCATTAATGGATTGGAGGGCCCGAAGGACAAAATTCTGGCCTAAGCGGCTAAACCAAGCTGTCCCTAACCATGTGCTTGTGGCGTGAAGGTGTCAAGTGAAAAGCTTGAGACTGAGCGGTTAAAGTTGAGGTCCAAAGCAAAAAGAGTGTGCTTAAGAACTCTGGACACCTCTAATTGGGGACTTTAGCAAAGCTGAGTCATAATCTGAAAAGGTTCACCCAATTATGTGTCTGTGGCATTTATGTATCCGGTGGTAATACTGGAAAACAAAGTGCTTAGAATTAGCCATGCAGTGACAGCGCATTTGGACCATTTTCACTGAGAGGACGGATGGTAGCCATTGACAACGGTGATCCACCAACATACAGCTTGCCATGGAAGGATACTTGCGTGCGTGAAGAAGTAGACAGTAGGAAAGCAGAGGTTCAGAAGACAGAGTATCTCCAAATTCTCAATCTGTTCTCTATTACTGCATAACAAGTACTATTAATTTTACGCTTTTTACTCTTCATAAATATAATCACTCTTATCATTGATTTGCTGACTAAGAATTACAAAATAACCAAAGCTTGCTTCAAGCCGACAATCTCTGTGGGATCGACCCTTACTCACGTAAGGTATTACTCAGACGACCCAGTGCACTTGCTGGTTAGTGGTACGAGTTGTGAAAAGTGTGATTTATAATTCGTGCACCAGAAATCTTCTTAACTCTCTTATTGACAAGCTATGAAAATAGAATTACCTTTGGTTGGGTTGCCTCCCAACAAGCGCTCTTTTAACGTCACTAGCTTGATGATTAACTCTCTTAGTCGAGTTTGTATTTTGTCTTAGGCCTTTCCTTCATATCACCTAAATAGTGCTTGAGCCTTTGTCCTTTTACAGTGAAGGTTTCCTGTGATTTTTCTTCCATAATTTCTATATGTCCATAAGGGGAGACCTTGGTGATAAGAAAAGGGCCTGGCCACCTTGATCTTAATTTCCCAGGGAAAAGTTTCAATCTGGAGTTGTGAAGCAGCACTTTCTGTCCTTCCTCAAAGCTTCTTGGTGCCATCTTGAGGTCGTGTTTTTCCTTTGCCTTTTCCTTGTACATTTTGGCATTTTTATAAGCTTGGGATCTGAATTCTTCCAATTCTTGCAGTTGCAAGAGCCTCTTTTCACCAACAGCTTGACTATCAAAATTCAACAACTTGAGATCCCAGAAAGCTTTGTGTTCAAGCTCTAATGGTAGGTGACAAGCCTTACCATACACTAGTTGATATGGAGACATCCCAATTGGTGTCTTAAAGGCTATCCTGTATGCTCAAAGAGCATCATCCAGCTTCTTCGACCAGTCTTTTCATGAAGCTCCCACCGTCTTTTCCAGGATCCTTTTTAGCTCTCTGTTGGATACTTTTGTCTGGCCACTTGTTTGGGGGTGATAGGTGTAACGACCCAATTTTCAGTACGCCTAGGAGATACCAGAAACTGAGTGCTACCAATTTGTCATCCTATATATTATCTATTATTTATTATATGAGCCTGATTCGTTGTTAAAAGCGTAGTTAGTTAGCAAGGTACTTTTTTTTTTTGAAAACATTTGGATCAATAGACGGAATCATTCTTAATCAACTCACAGTTGATAACAGATAAAACAGTTATAAGCAACCACACATAAATACATCACAAGTAGCTAGCAACATTCAGTTATCCAGCCTTTATTAGAGTATAGACCTTTGGTTAGAACACCCCTAGGTATAGCTAGATAATAACTATATACATATACATACATACAACATCCCAGGTCCTGACCTGTTCAAGAGGTCCCTAAGCTGGCACCTAGGCTAGCCTAGACTCTATACTCACCTAGTCCCTCTAAACAACTAAAGCAAGGGAAAGTACGTTCTAAGTTTTCACAAGTCAAGTCAGGTGGAATGTCATCAAAACATAGAACATCATCTGCTACTCCTCTGCACGATCAGACTTTTCCACAGGACGTCTCTCTGGTACCTCATGAAGTATCCACAAAATAGGAATCTCGTACACAGGATTTAGGTTAAAGTGCGCATACGAAGGGGTGCAGACGTTGGATGGTCTCACAGTATTTACATATAATCAGAGAACGATATTCACCCTAGACTCAGAAGACTATCTAGAGCAGAATCCTCTTCTTAAGAACGGTCATCAGCGAACTATGGTAAGGTACTCTTACTTCCATCTGAAGGGGGAAGGGAGAGAGAAGGGGTAAGAACTGGGGAGTTCTTAGTAGGGTCGGGGTTATTAGTTACGTTCATTAATTCTATGTTGTTTAGCAGACTATTAGCAGAATACAAGGAAGCAGTAATTAGAAAACACAGATAAGTAGAGAAGATAGAGAAAACAGATAGGAGAACACAAACAGAAGAATACAAGAAAATATCACAAGCGCAGAGAATGGAATACAAACAAGGAAAGCATACATTCATACCACAAACATAACAAAGGAAATGTGCAACCAAGTATGATGCATGTCTAGCCCTAGTGCAGGTAATGAGCTCATCTGTCTGTTACTAACCCGCTCCCGACGTTATCCAGCAACCTCTGTCTGGATAACGCTTTCCTATTGGCTATACCCCTATGTATAGGAAATAACCCCTCTGCCACCACAGGGTCCACTATACGCAGGAAATAACACATCTGCCACTGCAGGGGTGTATGCCGACACACCTTCTGTATACAGAAAATAACCCCTCTGCCACTACAGAAATGGAACAGGTGGTCACGGTACTTCTGTAACAGGAAATAACCCCTCTGCCTTACAAAAATAAAATATGGATCTGTACCGTAGGAAAGCATTCTCAATGATCACACCATTATCTATCTGACTGCCTCACTGCAGCAGATGATCATACAAGTATATCTGGAGTTGCCTTAACGCAACAAATGAATAAACACATCTCTTGGGTTGCCTCAAGCAACAAATAAATATCTCTTGGGTTGCCTCAAGCAACAAATCATCACATAATCATTCTCATTATCATCATTCATCATCATTCTCATTATTCATCATCATTTTCACATTCTTATGTAGTACCTCTTTCTTTCTCTGTTCAATCATACTGTACAAACTTTACATCTTTCACTTTTACAACATCTTAATTCAAACCATTTCTCTTTATCACATTACTCTTTTCTCTTTGTCTTTTTACTTTGCTCTGATTATTCTTTTCTCTGTATCCCTTTATTCTACTCTGGTTACTCTGTTTTTTGTGTTTCTTTACTCTGCTATGATTTCTCTATTTAACGTATGTATTTAAAGCTTATGTAAATTTCGGTATGAATAGTTAGTCTGTCCCAAGTATAGGTTCATTAAGTCTATACTGAAACAGTTTAACTTTTCATATAATACCTAACTCTATTCGCAATTCCAGGACTAACTATGTTGCCCTAGTTCGTTCACTAGTCTCTGTCTGTTTTTCTGTCATTAAAACTTTACAGACTCTTTCTTCGATTTTTATCTTTTCTTCAACTTTTATCTTTTATTTATCTTTGCCTCACTAATATGTTTTTACCACTCCCTGAGTGTTTTATGAAGGTAATTATGAGATTATGCGCTTAAAGTTGTCTTTCTAAAGCTTTTACAGAAAACTACCTTTTCCGTATTATTTTATTATTTTTATTAAAATATTATTTTATTAATATATTTTCGAAAATTAACTTATCTTTTACTTTTAACCTTTAAAATTTACTTTTTACCACCCGTAACTTTTAATATTTCTACTTTTACCATGAAAATGAGCCAGCCTTGGGGGTTTTGGGGGTGTAGGGTGAGTTGTGATTGGTTGGCTTGGAGGTGGATTAAAATAATATTAAAATATCTCAGGTGTATAACTACTAAAACTAGATGTATCGGAACACTTGCAAAAACATCTCTAAAAATTATTTTCTGAGCTACTAGCATAAATGACACTAGTAACATTTATTATGAGAATAAAACATGAATAATGAGGCCTTAGCATTGCTAAAGTCATCAGAGAGTGCTGGTGCTAAGCTGCACCAATAAATTGTAAACCCGGTTAAACCGGTTTTTCTGTTTTTAACTAAAACTGATCAGGTAACCTTATAATATCATTCAAGAAGCTTCTAATACTAATATAATGATAATATCATCCTATTATCTCTCTTCTCTCATAAATTGGGTCCGGTTTGTCAAACTAAGACTATTTACGAAAAACCGAATCAAAACTCCTAACCGATACGGTTCAAAGACTAGGTTCTTCGCGACCGCGTTATCGAGCTTGTCTCGGAAAAGGTTCTAACTTAAAGATGAAATAATGACAATGAGGATTGAGATACTTGATGATATATCAAAGATTTTCCCTTTACTGATCTTCCAGAGAAATCCGTACTTTCAGAAAAAATTTCGCATTCTCGAAAACCGGGGTTGTTACAATAGGGTGTGGCAACCTTGTGCTTCACCCTATATCTCAAGAGGAGGGTCTCTAGTGGCCTATTACAAAAATGGCTTCCTCCATCACTTTGGAAGCTTCCTGGGCCCTTCAATTTTTGAGGCAGCTTGTGTTGGATGATAGCACTACATTCCTCAATTAATACCACAGTTTCATCATTCCTCCAGCTTCTCTTCTTGGTCATTAATTCCTTCAGAAACTTAGCATAGAGTGGCATTTTCTCTAGTGCTTCAGCAAAGGGAATGTTGATCTGAAGTTTCTTGAAGATCTCCAAAAATTTGGAGAATTGGCTGTCCTTTACATTCTTCATTATGCGCTGAGGGTAAGGAGCCTTTGGGACATATGGCCTTAGAACTTCTTTTTCTTCTGATGGGTTGGGAGTAGGTGTTTGTGCTTCTTCCTTGGCATTTGAACTGCCCTCTGCCTTCTCTTCTTGAGTCTCCCTTGAAGTCTCTTTCAATTCCTTTCCGCTTCTGAGGGTAATAGCTTTGCATTCCTCTCTTGAAGTTGTCCTGGTGGCATTACCTAAACTGTGCCCAAGAGCTTGCTTAGACAAGTATCCAATTTGTGCTTCAAGTTTCTGAGTGGTGGCATCTTGATTTTACAGATTGGATATTACTTCCTTCTTGAATTTCTTCATGTCTTCAGACTCCTTGCAAAGGCTTGCAAGCATAGGTTCCATTTTAGCCATTCTGTCATCATCATGTGGTGATGGTTGGTTGAAATTGGGGTGTTGAGAATGGTTATTGTGATTTTGGTATGGTGGCTGTGAATAAGTGCTTTGTGTGGTCTGGTATGGTTTTTGGTTGGAGTTTTGATGAGTGGAGTGGTTATATAGGTTTGGATTATGGGGTCTGTGGTCTTGGCCTTGGTTTTGTTGGTTTCTCCACCCAAAGTTTGGGTGGTTCCTCCAACCAGAGTTATAAGTTTTAGAATATCGATCATGAGCTTGCCTAGATGAATTTCCAAGGTAATCAACTTCCTCCCAGTTAACTCCTTCTTCTGTGTCCAACTCTCCTTGAGGTAATAGTTGAGTGTGGATAGCTGTAGCCTAATTCTTCTCCATTTACTTGGTCAATTCAGCTAGTTGCTTGGTGATCATCTTATTATGGGCCAGGATTACATCCATATGGTTTAATTCCAGGACTCCCCTGTTGTTGCTTCTGTCTGAGGCATAAAAATACTCATTGTCAGCCACTGTCTCTATAACATCAATGGCTTCTTCAATGGTCTTATTTTTGTTAAGGGAACCTCCAGATGAGTGGTCTACAGCTTTCTTTGACTCACAATTCAGTCCTTCATAAAAGATATGAAGTTGCACCCACTCATTAAACATATCACAGGGCACTTTCTTGTCAAATCTTTGAATCTCTCCCAGGCTTCATAAATAGTCTCACCATCCTGCTGTCTGAATGTCTGTACTTCAGTTCTCAACCTATTTACTTTTTGTGGAGGGTAGAACCTTGTTAAGAAACTATTCACTACATCCTCCCAGGTTGTCAAGCTTTCCTTGGGAAATGGTTCTAGCCATTTTGATGCTTTGTCCCTAAAAGAAAATGGAAACAGTAGCAATCTATAGGTGTCAGGATGAACAACATTAGATTTAACTGTGTCACATATCCTTTGGAATTTAGTGAAATGCTCATTAGGGTCCTCTTGGGCACTTCCTCCAAAAGAACAGTTGTTTTGCACAAGAGTTATGAGCTGAGGCTTCAATTCAAAATTATTAGCATGGATAGTTGGCTTTTGAATGCTGCTACCACAGTTTCCTGGGTTTGGATTGATATAGGATCCAAGAACTCTCCTCTCTTGTCCAGCAAGGTTGGCTGTACATCTTCTGGCATGATTTTTCACCTCTCCTTCATGATGGTTTTCCATATCGTCCTTTATGGTTATATCCAAGTCTTCCTGCTCTTCTTCTGCACCAACAGCCCTCTTTCCTCTTGCTTCCCTCCTTAATCTCAAGAAGGTTCTTTCCGGTTCACTATCAAACGAGGTTGAGGTTTCCTTTCTCCTACCTGTCATACAAGGAACAAGTACAAAAAATAGCAAATGCAGAGTTCACTGAAATAGAGTATAGTTAGCTTGGTTAGAGCAATTTATCAAATGGTTAGTGGGTTAGCTTGCTGGAAAGTAAGCGAATAAAGAAATTAAAGAAAAACAACTAAAATTGCAGAAAAATGAAAATGAACAGCTGAAATTAAAATTTCAATTAATCAAAAGAAAAGAAAAGTGCTCAATCTAGCTATCCTCCAATTTAGTAATTGTCAATACAATACCAATCCCCGGCAACGGCGCCATAAACTTGATTCACTCAGAAACTGTCTCTCAACAATTTCCTATCGACAAGTGCACCGGATTGTGGTCAAGTAAAAACTCACTGTAGAGTGAGGTCGAATCCCATAGGGATTGGTTGGTTGATCAATGTTAATTGAAAAATTATGCTTGTTGAGCAAAATCGGAATTGAATTGGAATTGCAGAAAGTAAAATTTGGCGGGAAACTTAAAGTGCAAGAAATTAAATGACAAAAATTAAAGTGCGAGAAATTAACTGACAGAAGCTTAAATTGCATGAAATTAAATGGGAATGGGGATTAAGCATGAAATTAAAGAGCAGAAAGTAAATAAAATGGGTAGATCAGAGATGGAGATTCATTGGGTTTTAGGAGATATTGAATTCTCCGGATCAAATCATTTTCATCTCTTCCTCAATCAATGCATTTATTGACATTGCTTGGCAATCTTAGATGATTGGATCCCAATGTCTTGGCTCACTAATCTCTCTAATCATGAACAATTGCCCAATGTCTTGATTTAATTGCTCATGGGAAGAGTTGAAGTTCGTTCACTGACTATACCACATAAATTCATAAATCAAAGTATTGGTAGGATTAAATGTCACAATATCCATCCAACCCCCAATCTAATCCAATGTGAGAAAGCAATTCTAGCATGAATTCTTCATCCCTCTCTCAAGGATCCGAAGAATTCCAATTATGGATAGCTTCTATGTCAAGACAACTATCCAAAAGCTTTCTAACAAAATTCAAGAGAAAAGAAAGAAGAAGAAGATGAAAACTATTATTAATCCATTGAATTACAATAGTGCTCCCTAACCCAATGAAAGGGGTTTAGTTGTTCATAGCTCTCAAAATGGAGAACGGAATTGAAAGATACATTGCTGAATTCAAAGAAGTGCCGAAAATAAAAATGAGCCAAAAAATCAAAAGAGAAAAAAAGTCCTCTCTAACTTAAATTCTAAGCTATTTATACACTTTCTTCCATTGATCTTCAATATCTAAATTGGACTTTTGGCCTTGATGGAATTGGGTTGAAGTTGCTTCAATTGGTTTTCCTTGCTGTTGAGAAGAGATCTGTTTGAATTACAAGGTTTTTGTGCCCAAGTTGGAGTCAACGTTTGATGGCCAACGTTGACTCAAACGCCTTTCTTAAAAACCAGATGTACTTGCTGTCATTGGCATTTGACTCAACGTTGGAATGCCAACGTTCTTCCACCCACGCGTACGCGTCCCTTGCGCTTATGCACCCATGGGGTCAGAATGCACATCCACGCGTGCGCGTGGATGCAAAAATCCCATTTTCCAATTTTAAAAGCATTTTGAAGACGTTGGCATTAGCGTCGGACTCGCAACGTTGCCTCCAACGTTGGCCTATCCACGCGTGCACGTGGATTCTCAAAAGTCAAGCCTGCGCGTATGCGCCATAGACGCGTGCGCGTCGTTGTGCGTTTTCAAATTCAAACTTTGGAGATCACAATCGCGCACGTTGGCCACCAACGTTGGAAGCAGCGTTTCGGGTCCAACGTTACCCATCCACACGTACACGTACAGCACGCGTGCGCGTCACTACAGATTTTTAAAATCTTCAGAAAGCTCATTTATTCACAACGTTGGGGTAACGTTGGATTGCCAACGTTCCCGCCAACGTGGGCACCAGCAGATCATGCAGAATCTTGCTCTGCTTCCTTCTCAACGTTTGAGGCAACGTTGGTGGTCCAACTTTGCCACCAACGTTGCTACTCCTTCATCTTCTCTATGCTCCTTCTTCAACTTCCTCCCATGCTTTTCTTCACCTATCATCAACCACTACATGCATCAAAACCTTACTAAAGTCATGAGATTTCTCATCATTCTTAGCACACAAGTAATTATAGCATAATTCTCATGAAATTGTATCAAATTAACCACAGTTAGATGAATCTAGGTATGCATGAATTTCTACCCCAATTGCTTACTTATAACTCAAGAAAGTTCATAAAACCTATTAAAAATAAAGAAAAAAGCTAGTGAAACTAGCGTAAGATACCCTGGAATCAAACAAGCACCAACAAGTTCCAATAGCTCCCAAACTCACAATTATTCAAGAGATATATACATAAATCATCATAAATCAACCTAGGGCTCAATATAAACATAATATCACAAGGGTTCAATGCCTCTTACCTTGTCCAACAATTTTGGTAGCCAAGACCCAATGCTAAGCAAGGATTAGAGTGAACCTAAACACCCAAAATCACAAAATCTCACTTTAACCAAAAGCCCTAAAACTCAACATTTTGGAGAGAAGAACAGAAAAGATTTCGTGGTTGCCTCTCCAATTTCTTGTATGGGTCTTGTAGAGCTCTTCACAAGAAACGCAAAGCCGCAAACGGTGCGGCGATCGGAGCTCTATGGCTCAAGATATGAGTTTGAGAGGTTGGGAATGAATAGTGTCAATGGAGGTTTTCTTCTTCCCTTTCTCTTTCAGCTGTGTGGTGTTGTGTTTTAAGTGTTTTGTGCTGAACTGGGTTCACTTAAAGCACTTATATATGTTAGGCTTGGGGCCAACTTGGGCCCGGTCCAACCCGTTAGCGTTTTTAGCCCATTCGGCCCAACTTCGGGCCAAACCTTTAAAATTAACGCTCGGTATCGACTTCTATTATTTTTCTAAGGTTTTTGACTGTTTTTACTTTCTCTCACGCAGCACCGGGCAGACTTGAACCGGTTCAACCGATCCAACTGCCGGTTCGTAGTTTTTCACGGTTTTTCTCAGAAAACACATTTTCTAACTCAGAAAATCTACTGAGTCCAAAAATCACATTTAAATCCTCAAATTCTCACTCTAACTTTTCGGATCCTATTTTGGGCAATATAATCACTTAACTAACCGGTTGATTTGTTGCGGTTCTTACATTCTCCCCACCAAATAAGAAATTTTGCCCTCAAAATTTGAATTACCTGAGAATAGCTCGCGGTAATCATTTCGCATTTCGGACTCCAACTCCCAAGTATGCTCTTCTACTCCAGCTCGCTCCCAAGCTACTTTAACCAATGAAACTTCCTTCCCGTGTAACTTCTTCAAACTAGTGTCATTAACTCTCACTGGCATTACTTGGAAAGTCAAGTTCTCCCTCAACTCAACCGACTCAAGCTCCAACACATGAGCTGCATCCGACGTGTACTTGCGGAGCTGTGACACGTGGAATACGTCATGCAAGTTAGACAAGTGAGGTGGCAAAGCTACTTGATACGCCACCGGCCCGAGTCGCCTCAGAATCTCAAACGGTCCTATATACCTCGGATTCAATTTCTTGGTCTTAATCGCTCTTCCAATCCCAGTTGTCGGTGTAACCCTCAGAAACACGTGTTCTCAGACTTCGAATTCTAATGGTTTCCTCCTCTAATCCCCATAGCTCTTTTGTCGATTCTGAGCAGTTAAAATCCTTTACTGTATCTTCTTAATCTTCTTAGTAATCTCTACTATCACATCAGGACCCAAGACACTTGCTTCACCAGATTTATACCGATAAAGTGGTAATTGGCACTTCCGTCCATACAAGGCTACATACGGAGCCATCCTAATGCTCGCATGAAAGTTATTGTTGTACGCAAACTCCACCAATGGCATGTAACGGTCCCAACTTTTGAGTTGATCCAATACACATGCTCTCAGCATATCTTCTAATGTCTGAATAGTCCTTTCCGACTATCCATTCGTTTGTGGATGATATACAGTATTGAAACATAGCCTCGTTGGTGCACGAAATTACAATCACACTTTTGCAACTCCGCACAACTAACCAGCAAGTGCACTAGGTCGTCCAAGTAATACCTTACGTGAGTAAGGGTCGATCCCACGGAGATTGTCGGCTTGAAGCAAGCTATGGTTATCTTGTAACTCTTAGTCAGGATATCAATAATTCTCAGATTTAATTGTAAAAAGTAAAAGAACATGAAATAAATACTTGTTATGCAGTAATGAAGAACAGGTTGAGGCTTTGGAAATGCTTTGTCTTCTGAATCTCTGCTTTCCTACTATCTTCTTCTTCAAGCACGCAAGGCTCCTTCCATGGCAAGCTTTAAGTTGGGCATCACCGTTGTCAATGGCTACTTCCCGTCCTCTCAGTGAAAATGTTCCAAATGCGCTGTGATGAGCGGATAATTTATACACTTTTTGGCATTGTTTTTAGTATGTTTTTAGTAGAATCTAGTTACTTTTAGGGATATTTTCATTAGTTTTTATGTAAAATTCACATTTCTGGACTTCACTATGAGTTTGTGTGTTTTTCTGTGATTTCAGGTATTTTCTGGCTGAAATTGAGGGACTTGAGCAAAAATCAGATTCAGAGGTTGAAGGACTGCTGATGCTGTTGGATTCTGACCTCCCTGCACTCAAAATGGATTTTTTGGAGCTACAGAACTCAAAATGGCGCGCTTTCAATTGCATTGGAAAGTAGACATCCAGGGCTTTCCAGCAATATATAATAATCCATACTTTTCCCAAGTTTAGATGACGCAAACTGGCGTTCAACGCCAGCTCTCTGCCCAATTCTGGCGTCCAGCGCCAGAAACAAGTTGCAAAGTGGAGTTCAACGCCAGAAACACATTACAAACTGGCGTTCAACTCCAAGAATGACGGACGACCCAGTGCACTTGCTGGTTAGTTATGTGAAGTTGTGAAGATATGTTTAGACCAAGGTTTTGTGCATCCGTTTTTGGTGCCATCGCCAGGGAATCAATTTCGAATAATAATTCACAACCTGAGTAACAATTTCGCATACCAAGTTTTTGGCGCCGTTGCCGGGGATTGTTCAAGTTTGAACAACTGACGGTTCATCCTGTTGCTCAGATTAGGTAATTTTCTTTTTGTTTTATTTTCAAAATTTTCAAAAAAATCTTTCAAAAAATATTTTTCTTCAGAATTTTTAAGAATGAATTCTAGTGTTTCATGATGATTTGTTGAATCCTGGCTGGCTGTAAGCCATGTCTAATCTTTTGGACTGGGGTTTCAACTTATCATCACAAGAGCTTGTTGATTCTCACACACTTAGTTGTTCTATACATGGAAGGTATCAACAGCATACTAAAGCTTGGCTGGCTATTAAGCCATGCCTGACCCTTTGATTGGAGCTTTAGACTAAAGAGCATAAGATTCCTGGAATTCATATTAAAAATTTTGGAATCCTTATTTTTCTTTTTCAAAATGATTTTCGAAAAATTAAAAGAAAATACAAAAAAATTAGAAAATCATAAAAAATCAAAAAAATATTTCATGTTTCTTGTTTGAGTCTTGAGTCAAGTTGAAAGTTTGGTGTCAATTGCATATTCATCTTGCATTTTTCGAAAATTCATGCATTCATAGTGTTCTTCAAGATCTTCAAGTTGTTCTTGGTAAGTCTTCTTGTTTGATCTTGATGTTTTCATGTTTTGTGTCTCTTCTTGTTTTTCATGTGCATTTTTGCATCCATAGAGTCTAAACATGAAAGATTTCTAAGTTTGGTGTCTTGCATGTTTTCTTTGCATATAAAAATTTTCAAAAATAAGTTCTTGATGTTCATCTTGACATTCAAAGTGTTCTTGGTGTTCATCTTGACATTCATAGCATTCTTGCATGCATTCATTGTTTTGATCTAAAATTTCCATGCATTGAGCATTTTTAGTGTTTTTCTCTCTCATCATAAAAATTCAAAAATCAAAAAATCATCTTTCACTTTTTCTCTCTTAAAATTTCGAAAATTAGATTTGACTTTTTCAAAAATTTTTAAAATCTAGTTGTTTTTATGAGTCAAATCAAATTTTCAATTTAAAAAAAAAATCTTATCTTTTTCAAAATCTTTTTCAAAAATCAAATATTTTTTTCAATTTTTTTTAGTTATTTTCGAAAATTTCAAAACTATTTTTCAAAAATCTTTTTCTTAATTTTACATCATATTTTCGAAAATAACATCATCAATTAATGTTTTGATTCAAAAAATCCAAGTTTGTTACTTGCTTGTATCTTCCCTCTTTTTCAAAATTTCTTTTTAATTAGACTAATTATTTTATTTTTTTATTTGAATTTTCGAAAAAACTACTAACCTTTTTCAAAAACTATTTTCGAAAATCACTAACTCTTTTTCAAAAATTATTGAAAATCCTTTCCCTCTCTCATCTTATTCTATTTATTTATTCATCTACTAACATCTCTTCCTCACATCACTCACCAAATTCGAACCCCCTCTTCTATCTGTGTTCGAATTTTTTCTTCTTTTCTTCTTCTACTAACAATAAGGAACCTCTTTACTGTGACATAGAGGATTTCTCTTCTTTTCTTTTTCTCTTCTCTTTCTTATGATTAGGGACAAAGAAAAAGGCATTCTTGTTGAAGCTGATCCAGAACCTGAAAGGACTCTGAAGAGGAAACTAAGAAAAGCTAAATTACAACAAACCAGAGACAACCTTATTGAAAATTTCAAACAAGTAAAGGAGATGGCAGCCGAACCCAACAAAAATAATGCAAGGAGAATGCTTGGTGACTTTACTGCACCTAATTCCAATTTACATGGAAGAAGAATCTCCATTCCTACCATTGGAGCAAACAATTTTGAGCTGAAACCTCAGCTAGTTTCTCTGATGCAGTAGAACTGTAAGTTTCATGGACTTTCATCTGAAGATCCTTTTCAGTTCTTAACTGAATTCTTGCAGATCTGTGATACTGTTAAGACTAATGGAATAGATCCTGAAGTCTACAGGCTCATGCTTTTCCCTTTTGCTGTAAGAGACAGAGCTAGAATATGGTTGGACTCTCAACCCAAAGACAGCCTAAACTCTTGGGATAAGCTGGTCACGGCTTTCTTAGCCAAGTTCTTTCCTCCTCAAAATCTGAGCAAGCTTAGAGCTGATGTTCAAACCTTCAGACAGAAAGAAAGTGAATCCCTCTATGATGCTTGGGAAAGATACAAGCAGCTGACCAAAAAGTGTCCTTCTAACATACTTTCAGAATGGACCATCCTGGATATATTCTATGATGGTTTATCTGAGCTATCAAAGATGTCATTGGATACTTCTGCAGGTGGATCCATTCACCTAAAGAAGACGCCTGCAGAAGCTCAAGAACTCATTGACATGGTTGCTAATAACCAGTTTATGTACACTTCTGAGAGGAATCCTGTGAGTAATGGGACGCCTATGAAGAAGGGAGTTCTTGAAATTGATACTCTGAATGCCATATTGGCTCAGAACAAAATATTGACTCAACAAGTCAATATGATTTCTCAGAGTCTGAATGGAATGCAAGCAGCATCCAACAGTACTCAAGAGGCATCTTCTGAGGAAGAAGCTTATGATCCTGAGAACCCTGCAATAGCAGAGTTAAAATACATGGGTGAACCATATGGAAACACCTACAATCCATCATGGAGAAATCACCCAAACCTCTCATGGAAGGATCAAAAGCCTCAACAAGGCTTTAATAATGGTGGAAGAAACAGGTTTAGCAATAGCAAGCCTTTCCTATCATCGACTCAGCAACAGACAGAGAATTCTGAGCATAATCCATCTAGCTTAGCAAATTTAGTCTCTGATCTATCTAAGGCCACTGTGAGTTTTATGAATGAAACAAGGTCTTCCATTAGAAATTTGGAAGCACAAGTGGGCCAGCTGAGTAAAAGGATCACTGAAATCCCTCCTAGTACTCTCCCAAGCAATATAGAAGAGAATCCAAAAGGAGAGTGCAAGGCCATTGAATTAATTACCATGGCAGAACCCACAAGAGAGGAGAAGGACGTGAATCCCAAGGAGGAAGACCTCCTGGGACGTCCAATGATCAATATGGAGCTTCCCTCTGAGGAACCTAAGGAATCTGAGACTCATCTAGAGACTATAGAGATTCCATTAAACCTCCTTATGCCATTCATGAGCTCTGATGAGTATTCCTCTTCTGAAGAGAATGAGGATGTTACTGAAGAGCAAGCTACCAAGTTCCTTGGTGCAATCATGAAGCTAAATGACAAATTATTTGGTATTGAAACTTGGGAAGACGAACCTCCCTTGTTCACCAATGAACTAAGTGATCTGGATCAACTGACATTGCCTCAGAAGAGACAGGATCCTGGAAAGTTCATAATACCTCGTACCATAGGCACCATGATCTTTAAGGCTCTGTGTGACCTTGGTTCAGGAATAAACCTCATGCCCCTCTCTATAATAGAGAAACTGGGAATCTATGGGGTGCAAGCTGCTAAAATCTCATTAGAGATGGCAGACAATTCAAGAAAACAGGCTTATGGACAAGTAGAGGACGTGTTAGTGAAGGTTGAAGGCCTTTACATCCCTACTGATTTCATAGTCTTAGATACTGGAAAGGAAGAGGATGAATCCATCATCATAGGAAGGCCTTTCCTAGCCACAGCAAGAGCTGTGATTGATGTGGACAGAGGAGAATTGATCCTTCAATTAAATAAGGACAACCTTGTGTTTGCAACTCAAGGATCTCTCTCTACATCCATGGAGAGGAAGCAGAAAAAGCTTCTCTCAAAGCAGAGTCAAACAAAATCCCCCACAGTCAAAATCTAAGTTTGGTGTTGGGAGGCCACAACCAAACTCTTAGTTTGGTGTCAAACCCCCATATCCAAACTCTAAGTTTGGTGTTGGGAGGTCTCAACAAAGCTCTGCACATCTGTGAGGCTCCATGAGAGCCCACTGTCAAGCTATTGACATTAAAGAAGCGCTTGTTGGGAGGCAACCCAATGTTTATTTATCTAATTTTATTTTTGTTTTTCATGTTTTCTTAGGTTCATGATCATGTGGAGTCACAAAATAAATATAAAAATTGAAAACAGAATCAAAAACAGTGGAAGAAAAATCACACCCTGGAGGAAGCACCTGTCTGGTGTTCAACGCTAGAACAGAGCATGGTTCTGGCGCTGAACGCCCAAAATGGGCAGTATCTGGGCGCTGAACGCCCAAAATGGGCAGCATCTGGGCGCTGAACGCCCGAATTGCACCCTGGAGAAGAGCTGGCGCTGAACACCCAGAACAAGCATGGTTCTGGCGTTCAACGCCAGAAATGGGCAACAAATGGGCGTTGAACGCCCAAAATGGGCACCAACCTGGCGCTGAACGCCCAGAGTTGTGTGCAAGGGCATTTTACATGCCTAATTTGGTGCAAGGTTATAAATCCTTGAACACCTCAGGATCTGTGGACCCCACAGGATCATCTCAGGATCTGTGGACCCCACAGGATCCCCACCTACCTCCACTCACTCTCTTCTCTATTCTCAATCATCTTCTATTCTCAATAAACACTCTTCCCCAAAACCCTTCACCTATCACCTCCATCTCTCTTCCCTATTAACCCTTCACCACTCACATCCACCCACTCTTCCCCATAAACCTACCCAATAAACTCCACCTACCTTCAAAATTCAAAACCAATCTCTTCTCTTCTTGGCCGAAACACACCTCCCCCCTCTTCTCCATCTTTTCTTCTTCTTCTTGATCTAATTCTTTATTTTCTTGCTCGAGGGCGAGCAATATTCTAAGTCTGGTGTGGTAAAAGCATAAGCTTTTTGTTTTTCCATTACCATTGATGGCACCTAAGACCGGAGAATCCTCTAGAAAAGGGAAAGGGAAGACAAAAACTTCCACCTCCGAGTCATGGGAGATGGAAAGATTCATCTCCAAAGCTCATCAAGACCACTTCTATGATGTTGTGGCCAAGAAGAAGGTGATCCCCGAGGTCCCTTTCAAACTCAAAAGAAATGAGTATCCGGAGATCCGACATGAAATTCAAAGAAGAGGTTGGGAAGTTCTAACAAATCCCATCCAACAGGTCGGCATCCTAATGGTTCAAGAGTTCTATGCCAATGCATGGATCACCAAGAACCATGATCAAAGTAAGAACCCGGATCCAAAGAACTATGTTACAATGGTTCGGCGGAAATACTTGGATTTTAGTTCGGAAAATGTGAGGTTGGCGTTTAACTTGCCTATGATGCAAGGAAATGAATGCCCCTACACTAGAAGGGTCAACTTTAATCAAAGGTTGGACCAAGTCCTCATGGACATATGTGTGGAAGGAGATCAATGGAAGATTGACTCCAAAGGCAAGCCGGTTCAACTAAGAAGATTGGACCTCAAGCCTGTGGCTAGAGGATGGTTGAAGTTCATCCAACGCTCCATCATCCCCACTAGCAACCGATCTGAAGTTACTGTGGATCGGACCATCATGATCGAAAAAAAAATAGGCGAAAAAAAATAGAAAGAAAAAGCAAGCAGAAAAAGCCAAAAGCTCTTAAAACCAAGAGGCAAGAGCAAAAATCCAATAACGCTTAAAACCAAAAGGCAAGGGTAAATAAAGAGGATCCCAAGGCTTTGAGCATCAGTGGATAGGAGGGCCTACAGGAATAAAATCCTGGTCTAAGCGGCTAAACCAAGCTGTCCCTAACCATGTGCTTGTGGCGTGTAGGGGTCAAGGGAAAACTTGAGACTGAGCGGTTAAAGTCAAGGTCCAAAGCAAAAAAAAAAAGAGTGTGCTTAAGAACCCTGGACACCTCTAATTGGGGACTTTAGCAAAGCTGAGTCACAATCTGAAAAGGTTCACCCAATTATGTGTCTGTGGCATTTATGTATCCGTGTGTAATACTGGAAAACAAAGTGCTTAGGGCCATGACCAAGACTCATAAAATAGCTGTGTTCAAGAACCATCATACTGAACTAGGAGAATCAATAACACTATCTGAACTATGAGTTCCTATAGATGCCAATCATTCTGAACTTCAATGGATAAAGTGAGATGCCAGAACTATTCAAGAGGAAAAAAGCTACAAGTCTCGCTCATTTGATTGGAGCTATGTTTCATTGATAGTTTGGAATTTATAGTATATTCTCCTCTTTTTATCCTATTTTATTTCCATTTGCTTGGGGACAAGCAACAATTTAAGTTTGGTGTTGTGATCAGCGGATAATTTATACGCTTTTTGGCATTGTTTTTAGTATGTTTTTAGTAGAATCTAGTTACTTTTAGGGATGTTTTCATTAGTTTTTATGTTAAATTCACATTTCTGGACTTCACTATGAGTTTGTGTATTTTTCTATAATTTTAGGTATTTTCTGGCTGAAATTGAGGGACTTGAGCAAAAATCAGATTCAGAGGTTGAAGAAGGACTGCTGATGCTGTTGGATTCTGACCTCCCTGCACTCAAAATGGATTTTCTGGATCTACAGAACTCAAAATGGTGCGCTTCCAATTGCATTGGAAAGTGGACATCCAGGGCTTTCCAGAAATATATAATAGTCCATATTTTGCCCAAGTTTAGATGACGCAAACTGGCGTTCAACGCCAGCTCTCTGCCCAATTCTGGCGTCCAGCACCAGAAACAAGTTGAAAAGTGGAGTTCAACGCCCAAACTGGCACAAAAGCTGGCATTCAACTCCAAGAATGACCTCTCCACGTGTAGACTTCAAGCTCAGCCCAAGCACACACCAAGTGGGCCCCGGAAGTGGATTTATGCATCAATTACTTACTTCTGTAAACCCTAGTGACTAGTTTATTATAAATAGAACTTTTTATCATTGTATTCGGAGTCTTGGTTACTCCGGTTCCCCTCTGGGGCCGAGACCAATGAACTCCATTATCACTTATGTATTTTTAACGGTAGAGTTTCTGCACTCCATAGATTAAGGTGTGGAGCTCTGCTGTTCCTCAAGGATTAATGCAAAGTACTATTGTTTTCTATTCAATTCAACTTATTCAGTTTCTAAGATATTCATTCGCACTTCAACCTGAATGTGATGAACGTGACAATCATCATCATTCCCTATGAACGCGTGCCTGACAACCACTTCCGTTCTACATTAGATTGAATGAGTATCTCTTAGATCTCTTAATCAGAATCTTCGTGGTATAAGCTAGATTGATGGCGGCATTCATGAGAGTCCGGAAAGTCTAAACCTTGTCCGTGGTATTCTGAGTAGGACTCTGAGATTGAATAACTGTGACAAACTCCAAACTCGCGAGTGCTGGGTGTAGTGACAGACGCAAAAGGATAGTAAATTCTATTCCAGTATGATCGAGAACCTCCAAGATGATTAGCCATGCAGTGACAGCGCATCGGACCATTTTTATAGAGAGGAATAGGATGCAACCAACGACAAGGGTGATGCCTCCAGACGATTAGCCGTGCTGCGACAGAGCATTTGGACCATTTTCCCGAGAGGATTGAAAGTAGCCATTGGCACCGGTGACATCCTTACATAAAGCCAGCCATAGAAAGGAGTAAGACGGATTGGATGAAGACAGCAGGAAAGCAGAGGTTCAGAGGAATGAATGCATCTCCATACGCTTATCTGAAATTCTCACCAATGATTTACATAAGTATTTCTATCCTTATTTTAGTATTAATTTCGAAAACTCCATAACTATTTTATATCCGCCTGACTGAGATTTACATGGTGACCATAGCTTGCTTCATACCAACAATCTCCGTGGGATCGACCCTTACTCACATAAGGTTTATTACTTGGACGACCCAGTGCACTTGCTGGTTAGTTATGCGAAGTTATGAAGATATGTTTAGACTATGGTTTTGTGCATCCGTTTTTGGTGCCATCGGCAGGGAATCAATTTCGAACAATAATTCACAACCTGAGTAACAATTTCGCATGCCACGCTGTCACCGCACGGCTAATCATCTGTCGGTTCTCGATCATGTCGGAATAGGATCCATTGATCCTTTTGCGTCTGTCACTACGCGCAACACTCGCGAGTTTGAAACTCATCGCAGTCATCCCTTCCCAGATCCTACTCAGAATACCACAGACAAGGTTTAGACGTTCCGGATCTTAAGAATGGCCGCCAATAATTCTAGCTTATACCACGAAGACTCTGATCTGAATCATGAGGCTAAGAGATATGCATTCAGTCTAAGGTAGAACGGAGGTGGTTGTCAGGCACGCATTCATAGATGAGAATGATGATGAGTGTCACGGATGATCACATTCATCAGGTTGAAGTGCGAATGAATATCTTAGAATAGAAGCAAGCGTGATAGAATGGAAAACAGTAGTAATTGCATTAATTCATGAAAAACAGCAGAGCTCCTCACCCCCAACAATGGGGTTCAGAGACTCATGCCGTAGAAGATACAATATGAAACGTGTAAAGTGTCATGAGGTACAAGATGAATCACTAAAAGTAGTTTTTATAGTAAACTGGTGACCTAGGGTTACAGAAAATGAGTAAGCTAGGGTGTTTAGTGTAAAAATCCACCTCCGGGGCCCACTTGGTGTGTGCTTGGGCTGAGCATTGAAGCTTTCATGTGTAGAGACTTTTCTTGGAGTTAAACGCCAGCTTTTGTGCCAGTTTGGGCGTTTAACTCCAGCTTTTGTGCCAGTTCTGGAGTTAAACGCCAGAATTCTTGAGCTGACTTGGAACGCCTATTTGGGCCATCAAATCTCGGGCAAAGTATGAACTATTATATATTTCTGGAAAGCCCAGGATGTCTACTTTCAAACGCAATTGAGAGCGCGCCAATTGGGCTTCTGTAGCTCTAGAAAATTCACTTTGAGTGCAGGGAGGTCAGAATCCAACAGCATCTGTAGTCCTTTTTCAGCCTCTGAATCAGATTTTTGCTCAGGTCCCTCAATTTCAGCCAGAAAATACCTGAAATCAAAGAAAAACACAAACTTAGAATATACAATGAATTCCAAAAACATCTATGAAGATCTGTATTAATTAGATGAGCGGGGCTTTTAGCTTTTTGCCTCTGAATAGTTTTGGCATCTCACTTTATCCTTTGAAGTTTAGAATGATTGGCTTCTATAGGAACTCAGAATCCAGATAGTGTTATTGATTCTCCTAGTTAAGTATGTTGATTCTTGAACACAGCTACTTTATGAGTCTTGGCCGTGACCCTAAGCATTTTGTTTTCCAGTATTACCACGGGATACATAAATGCCACAGACACATAACTGGGTAAACCTTTTCAGATTGTGACTCAGCTTTGCTAGAGTCCCCAATTAGAGGTGTCCAGAGCTCTTAAGAACACTCCTTTTGCTTTGGATCACGACTTTAACCGCTCAGTCTCAAGTTTTCACTTGACACCTTCACGCCACAAGCACATGGTTAGGGACAGCTTGGTTTAGCCACTTAGGCCAGGATTTTATTCTTGTGGGCCCTCCTATCCACTGATGCTCAAAGCCTTGGATCCTTTTTTATTTCACCCTTGCCTTTTGGTTTAAAGGGCTATTGGCTTTTTTTGCTTGCTTTTTCTTTTTCTTTTTCTTTTTTTTCGCCCTTTTTTTTTGGCAAGCTTTTCACTACTTTTTCTTGCTTCAAGAATCAATTTTATGATTTTTCAGATTATCAAATAACATTTCTCCTTTTCCATCATTCTTTCAAGAGCCAACAATTTTAACATTCATGAATCAACAAATTCAAAAATATGCACTGTTCAAGTATTCATTCAGAAAAACAAAAGTATTGCCACCACATCAAAATAATTAATCTATTTTAAAATTCGAAATTCATGCACTTCTTTTTCTTTTTCAATTAAAAACATTTTTCATTTAAGAGAGGTGATGGATTAATTTTCATAGCTTTAAGGCATAGACACTGAGACACTAGTGATCATGTAATAAAGACACAAACATAGATAAACATAAAGCATAAAAATTCGAAAAATAGAAGATAAAGAACAAGGAGATTAAAGAATGGGTCCACCTTAGTGATGGTGGCTAGTTCTTCCTCTTGAAGATCTTATGGAGTGCTTGAGCTCCTCAATGTCTCTTCCTTGCCTTTGTTGCTCCTCTCTCATGACTCTTTGATCTTCTCTAATTTCATGAAGGAAGATGGAATGCTCTTGGTGCTCCACCCTTAGTTGTTCCCTATTGGAACTTAATTCTCTTAGGGAGGTGTTAATTTGCTCCCAATAATTTTGTGGAGGAAAATGCATCCCTTGAGGCATCTCAGGGATTTCATGATAATGATTTTCCTCATGCTCTTGTTGAGGTCCATGAGTGGGCTCTCTTGTTTGCTCCATCCTTTTCTTAGTGATGGGCTTGTCCTCTTCAATGAGGAGTCTTGGCCACAACTTCATAGAAGTGGTCTTGATGGACCTTTGAGATGAATCTCTCCATTTTTTATGACTCGAAGGTGGAAGCAATTGCCTTTCCATTCCTCTTTCTAGAGGTTTCTCCGGCCTTAGGTGCCATAAATGGTTATGGAAAAACAAAAAAAACAAAAAAAAAGCTGAGCTTTTCCACACCAAACTTAAAAGGTTTGCTCGTCCTCGAGCAAAAGAATAAAGAAAAGAGGAGAAGAATACGAGATGGATGAGATGGAGGTGTGTGAATTATTTGGCCAAGGAGGGTTTTAGGTGGTTATGATGTGGAAAAGGAAGGAGTGATGGTTTGAATTTGAGTGGGTGGGTGTAGGTGGTTTGTATGATGGTTTTGGAGGAGTAATGGAGGTGATTGGTAGAGGTTATTTTGGGAAGAGTATTATGAAAAGGTGTGAAGAAGTGAGAGAGTGAGTTGAGGTTGGTGGGAATCCTGTGGGGTCCACAGATCCTGAGTGTTAAACGCCAGGTTGCTGCCCATTTCTGGCGTTTAACGCCAGCTTCTTGCCCTTTTCTGGCGTTACACGCCAGTCTGGTGCCCATTTCTAGCGTTAAACGCCCAGAATGGTGCCAGACTGGGCGTTTAACGCCCATTCTGCTACCTTTACTGGCGTTTAAACGCCAGTAGGCTTCTCCTCCAGGGTGTGCTGTTTTTCATTCTGTTTTTCAGTTTGTTTTTGCTTTTTCAATTGTTTTTGTGACTTCACATTATCATCAACCTACAGAAAATATAAAATAACAATGAAAAATAGAAATTAACATAGATAAGTAAAATTGGGTTGCCACCCAACAAGTGCTTTTTTAATATCAGTAGCTTGACAGTGGACTCTTATGGAGCCTCACAGATATACTTAGAGCATGATGATGGCCTCTTAACACCAAACTTAGAGTTTGGTTGTGGCCTTCCAACACCAAACTTAGAGTTTGAATGTGGGGGTTTTATTTGACTCTATATTGAGAGAAGCCTTTCATGCTTCTTCCATTTCCTATCTGCAAACCATGGTGCTTCCTGAATGGCGAAGAGTTGCTCATCCGAAAAGGTTTCAGAGATCTCAGTAGGAGGGTGGGACGCCCCTGCTACTGGTTCTATCCGGGACAGGTGATCAGCTACCTGGTACTCTATCCCTTTTCTGTCTCTTATTTCTATATCAAACTCTTACAGAAGCAACACCCATCTTATGAGCCTGGGTTTTGAATCCTGCTTTGTGAGTAGGTATTTAAGAGTAGCATGGTCAGTATACACAATCACTTTTGAACCTACTAAATAGGATCTAAACTTGTCAATGGCATAAACCACTGCAAGTAACTCTTTTTCTGTGGTTGTGTAATTCTTCTGTGTATCATTTAAAACATGGCTAGCATAGTAAATAACGTGCAGAAGCTTGTTATGCCTCTGTCCCAACACTGCACCAATGGCATGGTCACTGGCATCACACATTAGTTTGAATGGTAATGTCCAGTCAGGTACAGAAATGACTGGTGCTGTGACCAGCTTGGCTTTCAGGGTTTCAAACGCCTGCAGACACTCTGTGTCAAACACAAATGGCATGTCAGCAGCTAGCAGGTTGCTTAGAGATTTTGCAATTTTTGAAAAATCCTTTATGAACCTCCTATAGAATCGTGCATGTCCCAGAAAGCTTCTGATTGCCTTTACATTGGCAGGTGGTGGTATATTTTCGATAACTTCCACTTTAGCTTGATCCACCTCTATTCCCTTGTTTGAAATTTTATGCCCAATGACAATTCCTTCAGTCACCATGAAGTGAAATTTTTCCCAGTTTAAAACTAGGTTGGTCTCTTGGCATTTTTTCAGAACAAGTGCTAAATAGTCAAGACAGGAGCTGAATGAGTCTCCAAATACTGAAAAGTCATCCATGAAGACTTCCAGAAATTTTTCCACCATATTAGAGAAAATAGAGAGAATGCATCTCTGAAAGGTCGCAGGTGCATTGCACAGACCAAAAGGCATCCTTCTGTAGGCAAATACTCCAGAAGGACATGTGAATGCTGTTTTCTCTTAGTCCTGAGGATCCACTGTGATTTGGTTGTAACCTGAATAGCCATCCAAAAAGCAGTAATATTCATGACCTGCTAGTCTCTCTAGCATCTGGTCTATGAATAGTAAAGGAAAGTGATCCTTTCGGGTGGCTGTATTGAGCCTTATGTAGTGAATACACATACGCCACCCTGTAACTGTTCTTGTAGGAACTAGTTTATTCTTTTCATTATGAACCACTGTCATGCCTCCCTTCTTGGGGACAACGTGGACAGGGCTCACCCAGGGGCTATCAGAAATAGGATAAATAATCCCAGCCTCTAGTAACTTAGTGACCTCTTTCTGCACCACTTCCTTCATGGCAGGATTTAGCCGCCTCTGTGGTTGAACCACTGGCTTAGCATCATCCTCCAATAGGATCTTGTGCATGCATCTTGCTGGGATAATGCCCTTAAGATCACTTATGGACCACCCAAGAGCTGTCTTGTGTGTCCTCAGCACCTGAATTAGTGCTTTCTCTTCCTGAAGATTTAAAGCAGAGCTTATGATCACCGGAAAAGTGCCACCTTCTCCCAGAAATGCATATTTCAAGGATGGTGGTAGTGGCTTGAGCTCGGGTTTAGGAGGCTTATCCTCTTCCTGAGGAATTTTCAGAGGTTCTTTTATTTCCTCTGGTTCCTCCAGATCAGGCTGAACATCTTTAAAAATGTCCTCTAGCTCTGATTCGAGACTCTCAGTCATATTAACCTCTTCCACCAGAGAGTCTATAATATCAACGCTCATGCAGTCATTTCGGGTGTCTAGATGCTGTATAGCTTTGACAACATTCAACTTAAACTCATCCTCGTTGACTCTCAGGGTTAATTCCCCTTTTTGGACGTTAATGAGGGTTCGTCTAGTTGCTAGGAAAGGTCTTCCTAAGATGAGAGTTGCACTCTTGTGCTCCTCCATTTCCAGCATGACAAAGTCAGTGGGAAAGGCAAATGGCCCAACCTTGATGATCATGTCCTCAATTACGCCTGATGGATATTTAATGGAGCCATCAGTAAGTTAGAGGCATATTTGGGTTGGTTTGACTTCTTTAGCCAAGCCAAGCTTTCTGATAGTAGATGCAGGTATTAGGTTGATACTTGCCCCAAGATCACATAGAGCTTGCTTGGTACAAGTACCCTCTAATGTGTATGGTATCATAAAGCTTCCAGGATCTTTAAGCTTCTCTGGTAAGCTCTTTAAAATGACTACACTGCATTCTTCAGTGAGAAAAACTTTTCAGTTTCTCTCCAATCCTTCTTATGACTTAAGATCTCTTTCATGAACTTAGCATAAGAGGGTATTTGCTCAAGTGCCTTTGCAAACGGAATCTTTATTTCAAGAGTCCTGAGATAGTCTGCAAAGCGGGCAAACTGTTTATCTTGTTCCACTTGGCGGAGTTTCTGAGGATAAGGCATCTTGGCTTTATACTCTTCAACCTTAGTTGCTGTAGGTTTATTTCCTATAGAAGTGGTTGAACAAGCCTGCTTAAGGGGGTTGTTATCAGCACTTGCAAGTGTCTGACCCCTTTGAGGCATTTGAACGCCAGGATTGGGTGCTTTTTGGGCGTTTAACACCAGATTGCAAGCCTTTTCTGGCATTTGAACGCCAGATTTGGCTACCCATTGGCCGTTTAACGTCACTTTCTTACCCTTTTTTGGCGTTTGAACTCCAGAATCATTCCTCTCTGGGATCTTACTGTCCTTAGAAAGATTTTGGGTAGTTGGTTGGTCATCCTCTGTCAGTTGTTCCTTTCTTGGCTTTCTGCTACTTTGAGTTGATACATTCAGTGTCTTCCCAATCCTTAATTTAACAGCTTGGCATTCTTCTGTTATCTGTTTAGATAGCTGCTGTCTTGTCTGATTCAATTGTGCTTCCATATTCTTGTTAGCATTTTTAGTGTCTTGGAGCATCTCCTTAAATTATGCTAATTGTCTTGTCATAAGGAGTAATTGCTGATTAAGTTCAACAATCTGTTCTTGAGGATTAGGATCAGTAGTTACTGCCACAGCCTCTTCTTTATTGGAGGACTCACTGTTTGAGTACAGATGTTGATTTCTAGCAACTGTATCTATGAGCTCTTAAGCTTCTTCAATTATTTTTCTCATGTGTATAGATCCACCAGCTGAGTGGTCTAGGGACATCTGAGCTTTTTCTGTAAGCCCATAGTAGAAGATGTCTAACTGTACCCACTCTGAAAACATTTCAGAGGGGAATTTTCTTAGCATCCCTCTGTACCTCTCCCAGGCATTATAAAGGGATTCATGATCCTCTTGTTTAAAGCCTTGGATGTCCAGCCTTAGCTGTGTCATCCTTTTTGGAGGGTAAAATTGATTCAAGAATTTGTCTGATAACTGTCTCCATGTTTTTATGCTTGCTGTGGGTTGGTTATTTAACCACCTCTTAGCTTGATCTTTTACAGCAAATGGAAACAGTAATAATTTGTAGACATCCTGATCCACTTCTTTATCACGTACTGTGTCAGCAATTTGTAAGAACTGTGCCAGAAACTCAGTAGGTTCTTCCTGTGAAAGACCAGAATACTGACAATTTTGCTGCACCATGATAATGAGCTGA
>NC_029794.2:50186458-50192652 GCF_000816755.2 Arachis ipaensis
ATTAAAAAAGAGATATGATTGAGAATTATTTTGAAAAAGATATGATTGAGAAGATATGATTGCAAATTAAAAAAGGATATGATTGAAGAAATTAAAACGATTTGATTTTTGAAAAAGATTTGAAAACATCAATTTTTGAAATTAGAATATTGACTTGACTAAAAAAAGATATGATTTTGAAAATCTTTTACTAAATTAATGCAAAATTTCGAAATTTATGAGTAAAATAAGGAAAGTATATTTTTTTGATTTTTGAATTTTAATGCGGAAAGAGAAAAACAACAAAATGACACTAAACTTAGAAATTTTAGATCAAAACTCAGAGAACAAACAAGAAAACTTTGAATGTCAAGATGAACACCAAGAACACTTTGAAGATCAAGATGAACACCAAGAACAAATTTTTGAAAAATTTTTAAGTAAATAAAAGCACAAAAATACCAAACTTAAAATTTTTAGAAAATCAAATACAAATTTTCAAAAATTTAAGGGAAAACACAAAGAAGACACCCAACTTAGAATTTTTAAAGATCAAGAAAGAACTAGGAACATGCAAATTCAAAAATATTAGAAGAAAATAAAAGCATGCAATTGACACCAAACTTAAAATATGAAACTAAACTTAAATAAAAGACTCAAAACCAACAAAAATAAATTATTCCTAATCTAAGCAACAAGATAAACCGTCAGTTGTCCAAACTCGAACAATCCCCGGCAACGGCGCCAAAAACTTGGTGCACGAAATTACAATCACACTTTTGCAACTCCGCACAACTAACCAGCAAGTGCACTGGGTCGTCCAAGTAATACCTTACGTGGGTAAGGGTCGATCCCACGGAGATTGTCGGCTTGAAGCAAGCTATGGTTATCTTGTAACTCTTAGTCAGAATATCAATAATTCTCAGATTTAATTGTAAAAAGTAAAAGAACATGAAATAAATACTTGTTATGCAGTAATGAAGAACAGGTTGAGGCTTTGGAGATGCTTTGTCTTCTGAATCTCTGCTTTCCTACTATCTTCTTCTTCATGCACGCAAGGCTCCTTCCACGGCAAGCTTTAAGTTGGGCATCACCGTTGTCAATGGCTACTTCCCGTTGTTCCAAATGCACTGTCACCGCACGGCTAATCATCTGTCGGTTCTCGATCATGTCAGAATAGGATCCATTGATCCTTTTGTGTCTGTCACTACGCCTAACACTCGCGAGTTTGAAGTTTGTCACAGCCATCCCTTCCAAGATCCTACTCAGAATACCACATATAAGGTTTAGACGTTCCGGATCTTAGGAATGGCCGCCAATAATTCTAGCTTATACCACGAAGACTCTGATCTGAATCATGAGGCTAAGAGATAAGCATTCAGTCTAAGGTAGAACGGAGGTGGTTATCAGGCACACGTTCATAAATGAGAATGATGATGAGTGTCACGGATCATCACATTCATCAGGTTGAAGTGCGAATGAATATCTTAGAATAGAAGCAAGCGTGATAGAATGGAAAACAGTAGTAATTGCATTAATTCATGAAGAACAGCAGAGCTCCTCACCCCCAACAATGGGGTTCAGAGACTCATGCCGTAGAAGATACAATATGAAACGTGTAAAGTGTCATGAGGTACAAGATGAATCACTAAAGGTAGTTTTTATAGTAAACTGGTGACCTAGGGTTACAGAAAATGAGTAAGCTAGGGTGTTTAGTGTAAAAATCCACCTCCGGGGCCCACTTGGTGTGTGCTTGGACTGAAAATTGAAGCTTTCATGTGTAGAGACTTTTCTTGGAGTTAAACGCCAGCTTTTGTGCCAGTTTGGGCGTTTAACTCCAGCTTTTGTGCCAGTTCTGGAGTTAAAAGCCAGAATTCTTGAGCTGACTTGGAATGCCTGTTTGGGCCATCAAATCTCAGGCAAAGTATAGACTATTATATATTGGTGGAAAGTCCCGGATGTCTGCTTTCCAACGCAATTGAGAGCGTGCCAATTGGGCTTCTGTAGCTCCAGAAAATTCACTTTGAGTGCAGGGAGGTCAGAATCCAACAGCATCTGCAGTCCTTTTTCAGCCTCTGAATTAGATTTTTGCTCAGGTCCCTCAATTTCAGCCAGAAAATACCTGAAATCACAGAAAAACACACAAACTCATAGTAAAGTCCAGAAAAGTGAATTTTAAATAAAAACTAATAAAAATATAATAAAAACTAATTAAAATATACTAAAAACATACTTAAAACAATGCCAAAAAGCGTATAAATTATCCGCTCATCACTCGTACCGAAAGCTTTTTGAAAAGCTCCCCAAAACATTGATGTGAATCGGGGATCACGGTCTGACACTATGCTTGACGGCACACCATGCAACCTTACGATCTCCTTGATATACAATCTCGCCACCTCTTCCATAGAACAGTTCACTCGAATAGGCAGAAAATGAGCGGATTTGGTTAAGCGATCCACGATCACCCAAACCGTATCAAATCCCGACCTCGTCCTCGGTAGACCAGTCACAATGTCCATTGCAATTCCTTCCCACTTCCACTGAGGAATCTCAAGTATCTGTAGCATTCCTGACGGCTTCTGATGCTTTATCTTCACTTTCTGACATGTCAGGCACTTGGATACCACTGTTGCTAAATCACCTTTCATCCCAGGCCACCAGAACATCTTCTTTAAGTCATAGTACATCTTCGTACTTCCGGGATGAATAGAAAACCCACTGTTATGAGCTTCCGACAATAGGTCTTGTCTCAAATTCCCGACATCCGGTATACAAATTCTTCCCTTGTATCTCCATAACCCTTCACCATCCTTAGTGAGTTCTTCACGCCTCTTATCACCAACTGGTTGAAACAATTGTTGAAGCTTTTGCTCATCTTGCTGAGCCTTCTGAATTTATGTTTTAAAGGTACTCGAGATCTGCAACTAATTCAAGCATGCTCTTCCGGGAACTTCACCAATGTGTAACTTAAGATCCACAAACTTATCCACTAGCTCTTCTTCTTTTATCATCATCCAAGCAATGGTTAAAGACTTCCGACTCAAAGCGTCTGCTACCACATTCGCCTTTCCAGGGTGATAACTCAACTCAAAATCATAATCTTTAAGCAACTCCATCCACCTTCTTTGGCGCATATTAAGCTCTTTCTGATCAAAGATGTACTTGAGACTCTTATGATAAGAAAAGACGCTAAACCTTACTCCGTACAAGTGGTGTCTCCATATATTCAACGAAAACACAATCGCTGCTAATTCCAAATCATGAGTTGGGTAATTCACCTCATGCGATCTCAGCTGACGCGATGCGTAAGCCACTACATTCCGGTGTTGCATCAACACGCAATCCAAACCCTTCAGAGAAGCATCACAGTATACTTCAAACGGTTCATGCGGTTCCGGCAAAATCAAAACAGCAGCTAAAGTTAACTTTTGCTTCAAAGTTTGGAAACTTTCTTCACACTCTGATGTCCACACAAAAGGCACTTCCTTCCTTGTCAACTTAGTCATTGGTAGAGCAATCCGGGAAAATCCTTCAATAAATATCTGGTAATATCCAGCTAAGCCCAAGAAACTTTTGACTTCCATCACCGACATTGGTCTTTCCCATTCCATCACCACTTCTACCTTAGAAGGATCCACCGCTATTCCTCTTTTGCTCACCACGTGACCTAAGAACTTTACTTCCTCCTTCCAAAACTCACACTTTGACAACTTGGCATACAACTTTCGCTCCTTTAAAATTTGCAATACAATCCTCAAGTGTTCCTCATACTCCTTCACCGTCTTGGAATAAACTAAGATGTCGTCTATGAAAACTACCAAGAATTTGTCCAGAAATGGATGAAAGACCATTTTCATGTAATCCATGAAAACAGCAGGTGCATTCGTTAACCCAAAGAGCATCACCGCAAACTCGTAGTGTCCATAGTGCGTCCTAAACGCAGTCTTTGGAATGTCATCCTCTTTCACTCTTATATGATGGTAACCGGATCTCAAATCAATCTTGGAAAACACTTCGGCTCCTTGCAGTTGATCCATCAAGTCATCTATTCATAGCAGCGGGTATTTGTTCTTTACAGTTACTTTGTTCAACTATCAGTAATCCACACATAGTCGCATTACTCCATCCTTCTTCTTCACCAACAAAAATGGTGCTCCCCACGGTGATACACTCGGTCGATTGAACCTCTTGTTCAGAAGCTCTTCCAACTGAGTCTTTAATTTGGCCAGCTCTATCGGAGCCATTCTATACGGCACAATCGATACTGGTCCAGCTCCTGGCACCAATTCAATCGCAAATTCAATTTTCCTCTGAGGTGGAAACTCAGGAATATCCTCCGGAAACACTTCCGGGAAGTCTCTAACTACCGGAATCTGCTCCAAGTCCTGGGCATCACCCAAGGCATTAGCATTCAATAAGATATAACCATGACACTCTTCCCCACTACAGTGCACCATTACAGAGTTCAGATAATAACCCTCAGCTATCACTGCTCCATTTTTCCCTTCCGGTATAAACTGAATTAACCGTTCAAAGCGATCCAATAAAACTCGGTTCTTTGACAACCAATAAAATCCCAATATCATCTCCAACCCAACCATTGGTAAATAGATCAAATCATGTACGAAGTCTCAACCCTCAAGCTTGAAACCTACTTTCCTACACCCTGACCTAGTTATAACCGTCTGATGCGGAGTATGTACATGCAGATCAAAAGCTAACTCTGACACTTTCAAGCCTAGTTCTTCAACTTTAGCAAACGAAATAAACAAATACAATGCTCCAGTATCATATAATGAAATTAAGGTCTTATCACCAATTAAACATATACCTCTCATCAATGGATCCGCCTTAGAAGCATCCTTGGCGTTCATAGTAAAAACTCGCCCCTGGTGCTGACTCTGACCCGCATTCGGGTTCTTCACACGTGTGCAATCTCTCGCAATATAACCAGGCAATCCACAGTTGAAGAAACCACCTAAACCAATCTTGCAAGAGTCATATGGATGAAAACACCCACAATGCACACAAGTCAAATCTAGAGAAATCTTACTCTGATTTTCTCTCTCTTTGCCACGCTGAAACTGATCCTGAGTGTTCTTTCTGAAGCCTCCTTGACCTTGAGGCGTATATGCTCCTTTCTTGAAACTTTAACCCCTCGGATGGAAATACTTGCCACGTCCCCGACTAGAACTCCTTCCGTGAGTTTCCTTGGATGAAGCCACCGTTTTCGCATATTCCTTGACTACCCTCGCCTTGTTCACCAAATCAGAAAAAGTACGAATCTCTATTGGGCCACAGCAGTCATAATGTTGTCCTTCAACCCCCTCTGGTACTTGATACACTTCCAGCTCTTGTAGGTCTCCAGGGCACCCTGACACACCCTGGAAAACCTACAAAGCTCCTCAAATTTGCTTGTGTAGTCTGCCACAGATAAGGAACTTTGCTTCAGCTGCATAAGTTCCATCTCCTTTGCTTCCCTTGTAGACTCAAGAAAGTACTTCCTGTAGAAGGTCGTCTGGAATACATCCCAAGGGACATCAATGTTCTGGAGCTGTAGTAAACGGCACTCTACTTGCCACCAGTGTTGGGCCTCTCCTGCCAGTTGATAAGTAGCAAATTCAACATATTAATTATTTGGAACGTGCTGCGCCTGTAAAGCACGCTCCATGGCCTGAAACCAGTTGTCCGCTTCAATAGGATTAGTTGATCCTCGGAAAATTGGCGGATGAACCTTGAGAAAAGTCGCCAAGGTCATCGGGGCACCTCCCGCATTATCTCCATTTCCCTCAGTATTATCATTCACATTTCCTTCACCATTTCCGTTGCCCTTTCCGGCCGGTTGGCCTAACCTCTGCACAGCTTGTACAGTCGCAGCAGTATTAGCCTCCAGAGTGTTCGCAAGGTTTGCTGTGGCCGCCAAGAACTCGGCATGGTTGTCAGCCGGTTGCTCATTCCTACTCTCTCATGAACATGCTCGACCTCATCTACGAGTGGCCATTGGGGTTCCTGTCTACACCAAACAATCGATATCAAGGTGATAAGTTTCAATATCAAAAGCCTAGTGCTTCAATTATCCAAAACAGGCACTCACAACCAAGCATGCTATGCAATATCAAGTAGATAACCTAATAGCATCAAGGAAAAGCCACACAAAGTATGCAATGAAGCACAATTGGTCCATCCCTCAGGCTCACGAGGACGAACCGCTC
>NC_029794.2:50192660-50202317 GCF_000816755.2 Arachis ipaensis
ACCACTAAATGTAACACCCTAATTACCCTAAGCCTTACCTCGCGTCATAAAGCGAAGGTTAATCAAAGGTTACGACAGTTCTAAGCTCATACATGTATAGAAGGAATAATATAATCTAGAAGCCCGATGAAGGATATAGCTTAAAAACAGGATTTAAAAAGCACAAAGCGTACTGACGAAGTACTAATTTAAAGCACAAGATATAGATACAATATAACAATAGATAGTAGTATAATGTCACGAAAATCTAGCCACGGCTCACAGAGTTGAAGCCGGTTTGCCATATATACAGAAAAAATAGAACTAAGCAGTAAAATCAGCTTATACAAGTTTTTCTCTCTCAAATACAAGCCTCTAGGCGAAACAAAATACAAAAGTGAGAGATATATAACAAAATAAATCAAAATGACTCCAAGAATAACAAGATCCTCCGCTTCTGTCACCACCCAAGCAACTCATCGAGGTGGGTTGCGACCTGCATCTGAAAAACACAACAGAAATATGGTATGAGAACCGGAGGTTCTCAGTATGGTAATAGTGTCCAGTGATGTATGATATAAGACCCCGGACGCCAAAGGTAATCCTAGACTTCATATCCATCACAAGATTCATCTTAGGCATACTAAAAGAATAAAGCATAATATATAAATCTTAATATAAATAAACAGGGTACTCTATCTTAAGGGATTTCTGTTCTAACCAAACACCGCTGTCCCACAGCCTTCACCAACCTATCCTCCATGCGATCCCATCGCCACCGCCTTCCAAACCTCCTCAATCCCAGTAGAAATCACAATTAATTACAATGCAAGTAAAACACAAGTAGAAGCCTATAACGCAAGTAATTCAAGTAAACAAATAGGCATGTTATTCATTTAGGCATACAATTACTAGTCGGCAAAGCATACAAACAGATAGAAGATACACATGATGAATGCCTGCCGTATTCGCTGTGATATCACATTGTCGGTTCAACTGCCAACCCGACACATCTCCATGGAGATGTCGCCCTTCGGAATCATCATTGGGAACCCCGCAATATAGTGCTCAGATCACTATCCAGGGTTTTGTGCCTGCACACTCTATTGATCCGAAGGGATGCGAGCGGGATATTCTTGTCTCAGACCTCACATCTCAACGCAAGCGGGACGAACCACCCCTTACGCCGCCGACGCTACCCCGACAGGCGGGATCCAACCGCCATCCCTGCCGGGCGCATAGCGTCTCATAATCTCAATTTAAAACAGTTGTTCAGTAGTTTTTCAGAAAACATTTTTAATACATCAATGAATCAACATTGCACATTCGAGTCCTCGACTCATCTCAACCACTGTCAATTCACATTGCAATTCCGAACTCAACAGTTCATCAGTTCTCATCTCATAAATCAATCATTCTTTACATACCGTCAAACACATCCACAGTACACCCGAAACCTACGCCTCCATTTTCTAATTTTTCATAATAATTTTCAACTAAAACCTTTAGGTTATTTCCCATGTTCTCATGCCCAAAATTAAACCCAAAAGCCTAAAAATGGTGACACAAAAGCTTACTATCTTGTTGGGAAGGTGAAATAGTTGAAAACAAAGTTTAAATTTGAGAAACAGGGCGTGTGTGTATGCACAGGGGTGTGCGCGTGGACGCCCTAGAAAAGTTTTAAAACGTGTGCGTACGCATAGAGGTGTGCGTACGCACAGGTACCAAAATTCATAATGTCTGTTCGCTCGCACAACCTGTGCTAGCGCCCTCAATAGACTAACCTTCCCAAAGTATACGTGCGCACAGGGCTGTGCGTGCGCACAGGGCTGTGCGTACGCACAGGCTGCAAATCCTCATTGGTATGTGCGCGCACAAGCAGTGCTAGCACTCTGAACAGAAAGCCTTCCCTTCCCTGTGCGTACGCACAGGTCTGTGCATGCGCACAGGTTAAAATTTTCACAGGGTTGTGCATGCGCACAAGGCTGTGCGTGCGCACATATCAAAAATCATAAAATTCTGTAACTTTGCAGAATTTCAGATTTTTACACCAATCTTTGAATCATCATAACTTCCTCCACAAAATTCAAAATTTTCCAAACTTTATATCGATTGGAAGAGTTTTCAATAAGCTTTAATTTCAAACCAATTTCAAACAATTTTGAAAACTGAGGCATAAGTTATGATCAGACAAAGTTCACCAAAATTCCCTTTTTATCAAAACCTATAAAAATCTCAATTTATCAACTTTCACAAACCACATCTAACCAAAACAATACCAAACTCCCATTTTCAGCACAATCTACCCTCTTGGGCCACAATTCACAATTTACACCAATTTTTCCATTAACACATTCACTAATCATCATTCTATCATCAATTTCAATAATCAACCTCCAATATCATACTACCATCATAAATATAACCATTTATTCATCAATCCAAATCATCAATTACCATGTAACATTTTCCTTATCATAACCAAAGTACATCAATTCATCATAAATCATCATAACTCATCATTCGACAACTCAACAACTATTTTAATTCAAATCTATCCTATGGGTCACTAACCTAAGTGTCCATGAATATTATATATACTACATAGAGGAAACTGAAATCATACTTTGGCCGATTCGCAATATGTCTTTAACCCCAAATTGAGCACAAACAAGCTCTCAACCACAATCCAACCTTTCAATTCCACTTCAACAAGCACCAACAAGTTCCAATAGCTCCCAAACTCACAATTATTCAAGCTATATATACATAAATCATCATAAATCAACCTAGGGCTCAATATAAACATAATCTCACAAGTTTTCAATGCCTCTTACCTTGTCCAACAGTTTTGGTAGCCAAAACCTAATGGTAAGCAAGGATTAGAGTGAACCTAAACACCCAAAATCATAAAATCTCACTTTAACCAAAGCCCTAAAACTCAAAATTTTGGAGAGAAGAACAGAAAATAATTCCTAGTTACCACTCCAGTTTCTTGCATGGGTCTTGTAGAGCTCTTCACAAGGAACGTGTAGCCATAAACGGTGCGGCGATCGGAGCTCTATAGCTCAAGATATGAGCTTGAGAAGTTAGGAATGAATAGTGTTAATGGAGGTTTTCTTCTTCCCTTTCTCTTTCAGCTGTGTGGTGTTGTGTTTTAAGTGTTTTGTGCTGAAGTGGGTTCACTTAAAGCACTTATATATGTTAGGCTTGGGCCCAACTTGGGCCCGATCCAACCCGTTAGCATTTTTAGCCCGTTCGGCCAAACTTCGGGCCAAACCTTTAAAATTAACGCCCGGTTTTCGACTTCTATTATTTTTCTAAGGTTTTTGACTGTTTTCACTTTCTCTCGCGCAGCACCGGGCAGACTTGAACTAGTTCAACCGGTCCGACTGCCGGTTCGCGGGTTTTCACAGTTTTTCGCAGAAAATACATTTTCCAACTCAAAAAATCCTACTGAGTCCAAAAATCACATTTAAATCCTCAAATTCTCACTCTAACTTTTTGGATCCTATTTTGGGCATTATAATCACTTAACTAAATGGTTTATTAGTAGCAGTTCTTACACTGAGGTTGTTGTTGATTAAGCTGGAGCTGCTTCAGTATATTGGTCATCTCTCCCAGAGTCTTCGTAAGAGCAGCAGTCTCACTACTAGAGAAAACTTCTATAATCACCTTGGGATGATTATTCGTGTGCCTTCCATTTCAGGTAGAATCAGCTAGATCAGTGATCAGTTGCCACGCTTCTGTCGCCGTCTTGTACTTTGTCAAAGAGCCATTACTTGCAGCATCTAAGATGGTCTTGTCTTGAGGCTTCATGCCTTGGCAGAAATAGCTAATCAACACCAACTGATCAATCTTGTGATGGGGACATGAGTCAAGAAGATTCCTAAAGCGCTCCCAATACTCGTAGAGAGTCTCTGATTTGCGTTGGATAACACAAGAAATTTCCTTCCTCAGTCTATCTATAACTTCTGCTGGAAAGAGCTTGTCTAGGAATTCACTTCTCAGCAGATCCCAATTAGTAACAACAGCTTCCGGTTGAGTGTAGAACCACTCCCTTGCCATCCCCTCAAGAGAAAATGGGAAGGCATATAACCAAATGGTAACCTCATCCGCACCATGCTGCCTAGTAGTTGAGCAGGCTGTCTGAAAATCTCTAAGGTGCTTGATAGGCTCTTGAGCAGGTAAGTCATGAAACTTAGGCAACAGATTAATCAATACAGTCTTCAGTTCAAAATCCACAGCCAAATTTGGATGACGCGCTTGATATGGTTACAATGTAAAGTCTGGATCTCCTACTTCCTGGAGAGCAATCCTTCTAGGCTCCGCCATATTACCTGCACTTAAATCAACAGAAGAGGCGTCAATAGAATCAGTACAAGAGGAGCTTGTTTCTTCCTCAAATGACGCTTTAGACTCAGCCTCAGATAAGATTGGTGAATTGGTTGAAACCCCTTTACCACCCTCAGAGGCTAACTGACGCCGAGCTCGCCTAATACGTGAAATGGTCTTTTTGATCTCAGAATCAAACGCGACTAAGCTCGGATCCGATAGTGAACGCGTCATTCAATGAAAGAAACATAGAGCTCATGGTAATATAATATAATAGAAAAATTAAATTATAAAACTATTAATAAACAACAACACACAACTAAAAATAAAATAAAAAATCCAATTATGTAAATATATAAATATTTACACCAACCAATAATTTAGCACATGTTGCAACTCCCTGGCAACGGTGCCAAATATTGATTGGTGGAAAAATGCCGGTTAAGATTTTCTAATAAAAACAATGTTGCAAGTACAACTCCTAACCGACGAAGTTTCCACTATCAATTTAAAAGATGTCACAATTAAGAATAATAACTGGGAGTAGAATTCCCAGGTCGTTTCCCAAAGAGTTGACACATCGGTGTAAATTATTGATCAGGAATTTTCTAAGAAACTTTTGAAGTTTGAGAATGGAAAAATAAATAACTAAAAATCAAAGCAATGAATGAGAGCAAGAGGTGCTATGTATTTGAAATAAAAGGCCTTGTCTAAGAGAAGATTAATTGGAGTTTCTATCCTTGTTGACTTTCCCAAGTATAATAGTAAAAGGTTGTTGCATCCACTCAATTATCCTCTTGCAGTTGCGAAGGAAGGTCATGTGGGTAACACTAACTCTGATTCACAAGTCCTAATCCCTTCCTAGGGAAGGATTAGAGTTAGTGAAAAGTGAGTTAGCCAGCAATCCACAATTACAAATTCATACTTGAGTATTCCAACTCAAGGGGTTCCAATTAATCAACTCCCAAGCCAAGTTGAAAGCTTTAAATCATAACATGAATGCCATTTTCCCACAGCATGGAATAAGAATAAATAGGAAACATGGTAATTAAAATTAAATTAATAAAAGCAAATATGGAGTTGATAATTGATTGAAAGAAATCAAACAAGTAATGGAATTAAATATAAAAATAGTTCATTGCATTAATAAATTCAAAATTAACAATTTCCAAATATGACCACGAGCAATCAACTGGAAAACAAAAGAGTAGAGTAAGAGAAAGGCAAACTATAATGATGAAGACTTCAATCGAAGGTAGCAGCAGCTCTCTCAATATCCATTCCAAAAGCTAAAAGCTAAGAATACTAAGAACCCTAGGAGAAGTAGTGTTTTCTTTCTAAAATTCAAAACTAAAACTAAAACTAAGTGAAAGTGAATGTGTGTTGAGTCTCTGCTACACCCCTGCCTCTAGTATGTGTTTTTGGGCTTGGAACTGGATCCAAAATCAGCCCAAAATCGTCCCCTGCGAGTTCTGATTAATGGAGCACATCGCTCTGTCACGCGTATGCGTCGGTCATGCGTACGCGTCGCTGGTCTTTTGCGCTTGTCATGCGTATGCGTTAGTCACACATACGCATCACTATGCGACTTTGCTGGTCACGTGTACCCATCAGTTACACGTATGCGTCGCTGCAAAATGCTCTAAGTCACGCGCACGCGTAAGCCATGCGTGCGCGTCGATCCTCACTGCTTAGCTCCTTAGTTTCTTGTGTTCCTTCCACTTTGACGTGCCTCCTCTTCACCTTTTGAGCCATCCATGCCCTGTAAAAACCTGAAAAGACTTCACAAACACATCACGACATCGAATGGTAATAAAGGAGAATTAAAAATTGACAATTTAAAGGCTTAGGAAGCAAGTTTTCAATCATGGAACAAAATTAGGAAGGATTTGTGAAACCATGCAGTTTGTATGAATAAGTGTGGAAATAATTAATAAAATCCACTCAATTTAGCACAAGATGAATCATAAAATAGTGGTTTATCAAATGCGCTTATAAGCAAAATCACCATATGAATATGTGAAAGAAGTTTTCTCCTAGTCTTTAAGATCCACCACAATTTGGTTGTACCCTGAATAGTCATCCAAGATTCAATAGGAGGTATGTCTTGCAAGTCTTTCTAGCATTTTATCCATGAATGGAAGAGAAAATTGATCCTTCCTGGTGGCTTCATTAAGCTTCCTATAGTCTATACACATACGCCAACCAGTCACAGTTCTTGTTGGGATCAATTCGCTCTTCTCATTAGGCACTATAGTGACACCACCTTTCTTGGGAATCACTTGGACAGGGCTCACCCATGTGCTGTCTGAGATTGGATAGATCATCACTACCTTGATGAATGGATTTTTGATGGTATAGAATTTCACAAATGAATTCTCGTTGCAAGTATAGTTTCTAAACCAACAAGTAATCCTTTCATACAAAAATTTGGTTGTCATAAGTAACAAACCCTATAAAAATAACCAAAGTATTCAAACCTCGGGTCGTTCTCCCTCAGAATTACAATAAAGTGTTCTTGTTATTGGTTATGAGGTATGTTTGGGGTTTTTGAGATAATAGACAAGAAATATAAATGGCAAAGGAAATAAACTAAAAACTAACAAAGCTCTTGACAAGGTATGAGAACTAGACGTCCTATCCTAGCTATCCTCATTATGAGAACTAGACGTCCTATCCTAGCTATCCTATCCTCATTAATTGCCCATTGCTCCTACTTAGTTAACCTCTAACCATGGAGGAAAGTCAAGTAGATGGATTAACTTGAGTCCACAAGTCCTGGCCTAATCCTTGAGGAAAGACTAGCTTTAGTGGCATTCAAGTCAATTAGCAACTTCTAATTATCAATCAACAAAGGAGTTAGATAACTCAAAAGTCACTAATTACTCTACCAAAATCAAGAGGAGAAAAATCTAACCAAGCATTTTATCAAACACATGGAGTGTATAAAAGGAAAGTAAATCTATACTACTCAATTGCAAGGAATTAAACAACAACAAATGAATCATAAATTGCATTAAAAGAGAAATAGAGGAATCAAAAATTCATCAACATAAAAGTAAAGAATTACAAGAATTAAATGCTAAACAAGAGAGAGGAAACGTAGAAGAAGAAGAATCACAAAAGGAAAAGTGAATCTAAGCATGAAATTAACCTAGATCTAAGAAATCCTAATCTAGATCTAACCTAATCCTAATTCTAGAGAGAGGAGAGAGCTTCTCTCTCTAGAAACTAACTTTCCCTCCAAAAGTAAACTAAACTAATTGATGAGCGGATATTTTATTCGCTTTTTGGGGTTAATTTCATATAGTTTTTAGTATGTTTTAGTTAGTTTTTAGTTTATTTCCATTAGTTTTTAGGAAAAATTCATATTTCTGAACTTTACTATGAGTTGTGTGTTTTTCTGTAATTTCAGGTATTTTTCTGGCTGAAATTGAGGGAGCTGAGCAAAAATCTGATTCAGGCTGAAAAAGGACTACTGATGCTGTTGGATTCTGACCTCCCTGCACTCAAAGTGAATTTTCTGGAGCTAAAGAACTTGAAATGGCATGCTTCCAATTGCGTTGGAAAGTAGACATCCAGGGCTTTCCAGCAATATATAATAGTCCATACTTTGCACAAGGATAGACGACGTAAACTGACGTTCAACGCCGGTTCTCTGCCCAATTCTGGCGTCCAGCGCCAGAAAAGGATCAAAAGCTGGAGTTGAACGCCCAAACTGGCACAAAAACTGGCATTCAACTCCACAAATGGCCTCTGCACTTGAATTGCTTAAATCTCAGCCCCAGCACACACCAAGTGGGCCCCAGAAGTGGATCTCTGCATCATCCATCATAGTTTACTCATTTTTTGTAAACCTAGGCTACTAGTTTAGTATTTAAACAACTTTTAGAGACTTATTTTGCATCTATTGACATTTAGATCTGAACTTTGTACTTTTTGACTGCATGAGTCTCTAAACTCCATTGTTGGGGGTGAGGAGCTCTGCTGTGTCTCGATGAATTAATGCAAGTACTTCTGTTTTCCATTCAAACACGCTTGTTCCTACCTAAGATGTTCATTCGCGCTTAACTGTGATGAAGGTGATGATCCGTGACACTCATCACCTTCCTCAACCCAAGAACGTATGCCTGACAACCACCTCCGTTCTATATCCGATTGAATGAGTATCTCCTAGATCTCTTAATTAGAATCTTCGTGGTATAAGCTAGAACTGATGGCAGCATTCATGAGAATCCGGAAAGTCTAAACCTTGTCTGTGGTATTCCGAGTAGGATTCAATGATCGAATGACTGTGACGAGCTTCAAACTCGCGAGTGCTGGGCGTTAGTGACAGACGCAAAAGGATGAAGAATCCTATTCCAGTATAATCGAGAACCGACAGATGATTAGCGGTGCTGTGACAGAGCATGTGAGCATATTCTTCACTGAGAGGATGGGATGTAGCCATTGACGACGGTGACCCCCTACATATAGCTTGCCATAGGAGGATGTGCGTGCGTGAATCAGAAGACAGAGGAAAGCAGAGATTCAGAAGACAAAGCATCTCCAAAACTCCAACATATTCTCCATTACTGCATAACAAGTAACCTTTAATTTATGCTCTCTTGGTTATTCGCAATTCAACTGATTAATATAATTGACTTCCTAACTAAGATTTATAAGATACTTTTTCATAAATAATAATTTTTCTATTAAATTGTGTGCCAAACTTTAAGTTTGGTGTTTTCTTGTTGATTTCCCTTTGGTTTTCGAAAATTTTGGTTTGGTTTTCTAAAAATTTTAAGTTTGGTGTTCTTTCTTCATGTTCTTGTGTTCTTGTGAGTCTTCAAAGTGTTCTTGAGTTTTTCTTGTGTCTTGATCTTAAAATTTTTAAGTTTGGTGTTCCTTGGTGTTTTCCCTCCAAAATTTTCGAAAATAAGGAGCATTAGATCTAAAAATTTTAAATCTTGTGCTATCTTATTGTTTTTTCTTTCCTCTTAAAAATCAAAAATATCTTTTCTCTCTACTTTAAAAATAATTTTTCGAAATATATTTCTAAAAATTCAGATTTTTATTTCAAAATTTAAAACTTTTTTTTCAAAATCATCATATCCTTTTCAAAACTTCCTAACCACTTTCTCTCTCCTCAGTTTTTCGAAAATCTTCACTCAATTTTTATTTATTTTAATTTATTTCATTTTCGAAATAAATATATAAATAAATAAATAAAAATATTTTTTCTATTTTACATCATCTCCCTTTCTCCATCATGGACATAAGCGGAAATGAACAGTCCAGGAGGACTCTGGGGTCATATTCTAACCCTTCTACTGCTTCATATGGGAGTAGTATCTGCATACC
>NC_029794.2:50202566-50204655 GCF_000816755.2 Arachis ipaensis
GAATCTCTTTATGATGCCTGGGAGAGATACAGAGATATGCTACGAAAATGCCCCTCTGAAATGTTTTCAGAGTGGGTTCAGTTAGACATCTTCTATTATGGGCTTGTAGAAGGAGCTCAGATGTCTCTTGATTACTCGGCTGGTGGATCTATCCACATGAGAAAGATAATTGAAGAGGGTCAAGAGCTCATTGATACAGTTGCCAGGAATTAGCATCTGTACCTAAGCAATGACTCTTCCATGAAAGAAGAGGTTAAGACAGCAACTGCTGAACTCAGTCCTGTAAAACAAGCTGCTGAATTCAATCAGCAACTGGACTTTCTAACAAAGCAGTTAGCCGAATTCAAAGAAAGGTTACAAGAGACAAGGATGGCTAATATACATATGGACGAACAGATTAAGCAAACAAAGCAGCAGCAGTCAAGGCAAATAGCAGAAGAATGCCAAGCAGTTCAACTAAGAAGTGGGAAAACATTAAATACCCCACCTCAAGGCAGCAAAAAGCTAAAAAATGAGCAAACCACCCAAAATTCACCTGAGGACAGTAAGAGCCCAGGGAAAAGTATCTGGAACTAAAACACCAGAAAATTGGTAGAAGGCTGGCGCTGAACGCTCAGACCATGCTCAGGACTGGCGTTCAATGCCAGAAACAAGGCAGGACTGGCGTTCAACACCAGAAATGGGCAAGGATCTGGCATTGAACGCCCAAAATGGGCACAGTTTTGGCGTTCAGACGCCAGGAGCAGACAAGGAGCTGGCGTCCAGTTTCACTCCCGCTTCTAACTCTAGCACTCAATCGCCAGTGAGGGATCAGACACACACAAATGCTGATAACAACCCCTCTAAAAGGCTTCTTTAACCACTTCTGTAGGCAATAAACCTGCAGCAACTAAGGTTGAAGAATATAAAGCCAAGATACCTTATCCTCAAAAACTCCGGAAAGAGGAGCAGGATAAGCAATTTGCTCGCTTTGCAAATTATCTCAGGACTCTTGAAATAAAGATTCCATTTGCAGAAGCACTTGAGCAAATACCTTCTTATGCCAAGTTATGAGCCCTGTCCAAGTCGTCCCAAAAAAGGGAGGCATGACAGTGATTCATAATGAAAAAAATGAACTGGTTTCTACAAGAACAGTTACAGGGTGGCGCATGTGTATTGACTATAGAAGGCTCAATACAGCCACCAGAAAGGATCATTTTCCTTTACCATTCATAGACCAGAAGCTAGAAAGACTAGCAGGTCATGATTATTACTGCTTTTTGGATGGCTACTCAGGCTATAACCAGATTGCAGTAGATCCCCAAGATCAAGAGAAAACAACATTCACATGTCCATCCGGAGTGTTTGCTTATAGAAGGATGCCATTTGGGCTATGTAATGCGCCTGCAACCTTCCAGAGATGCATGCTCTCTATTTTCTATGATATAATGGAAAAATTTCTGGAAGTCTTCATGGATGACTTCTCAGTATATGGAGACTCATTCAGCTCCTGTCTTGATCACCTGAAACTTGTTCTGAAAAGATGCCAAGAGACCAACCTAGTTTTAAACTGGGAAGAGTGTCACTTCATGGTGACTGAAGGAATTGTCCTTGGGCATAAAATCTCAAACAAGGGAATAGAAGTGGATCAAGCAAAAATAGAGGTAATTGAAAAATTACCACCACCTGCCAATGTTAAGACAATCAGAAGCTTTCTGGGGCATGCAGGATTCTATAGGAGGTTTATAAAGGATTTTTCAAAAATCGCAAAACCTCTAAGCAATCTGCTAGCTGCTGACACGCCATTTGTGTTTGACACAGAGTGCCTGCAGGCGTTTGAAACGCTAAAAGCTAAGCTGGTCACAGCACCAGTAATTTCTGCACCAGACTGGACATTACCATTTGAGCTAATGTGTGATGCCAGTGATCATACCATTGGTGCAGTATTGGGACAGAGGCATGACAAGCTTCTGCATGTCATTTATTATGCCAGTCGCGTTCTAAATGATGCCCAGAAAAATTACACAACCACAGAAAAAGAACTACTTGCAGTGGTTTACGCCACTGACAAGTTCAGATCTTACTTAGTAGGATCAAAGGTGATTGTGTA
>NC_029794.2:50204800-50206489 GCF_000816755.2 Arachis ipaensis
CTCGGCACACAAAACAGAGAAAAAGAGCTCACTGGCAAGAAAACGCCAGTAAAAGTGTATTTCGGGCGTTCAACGCCCAAAATGGGCATTCACTGGGCGTTGAACGCCAGTAATGGTAGCAATCTGGGCGTTCAACGCTAGAAATGGGCACCCACTGGGCGTTGAACGCCAGTAATGGCAGCAGCTGGGCGTTGAACGCCCAGGAGAGCAGCAATTGGGCGCTGAATGCCCAAAACAGGCATTATTTGGGCGTTCAAACGCCAGGATGGCAGGGAGGAGACAAAACTCATTTTTGTTCAAAAATTTTCATTCTAAATCTTGATTTTCATACTTCAATTCATGATTTCTTACATAAACATGTCAAGAACCCTGATTTCTAAATTCCATAATTTCTAAAAACACTACCACTAAGAATATCAAATGTATTTTAATCCATAAGCACTAGGCATCTTTGCAAATTCAATCCAACTCTTTTCAAAATTTTTTTTTACAAATCTATCTTTTTCAACTCATCAATATCTTTTTCAAAACCTCCACTTTATCTTTTTCAAAAATTAAATCTATCTTTCTCAAAAATCTTTCATATCCTCTCAATTTTAAACTATCTCTTCTCTTATCATATCTTCTATCTTATCTTTTCCAAATAAATCTTTTTATCATATCTTTATCTCTTTTTTCGAAAACCCACCCTCCCCCCTTATAAATTTGAGTTCGGCCTCCCTCCTTTCCCATCAACAATTGCCCCTAGCTCTCCTTCTATCCCTCTCCCTTCTCTTCTTTTGCTTGAGGACAAGCAAACCTCTAAGTTTGGTGTGTTTATCCGCAATCACTAAGATCATGGCCCCCAAAGGATAACAACCCACTCCAAGAGGCAAGAAAGAGAGCGTTCCAAAACCACTCTGGAATCAAGGGAAGTTCTTATCTAAAGAACATTCAGACCATTATAACAAAATAATGGGTCTGAGATCAGTGATCCAGGATGTTAGATTCGATCTGAAAGAAGATGAATACCCGGAGATCCAGGAGCAAATTCAAATCAGGAGCTGGGAAGTCCTAGCTAATCCTGAAATGAAAGTGGGAAGGAACATGGTCCAGGAGTTCTATGCTAATATGTGGCAAACTGACAAGCAGAAACTATCTGGGACTGCTCTCTATGACTATCGGACCATGGTCAGAGGAAAGATTGTTCATACCCACCCTGATAGGATTAGGGAGATCTTAAAGCTACCTCAGCTAAAGGATGATCCAGACTCCTTCAACAGGAGGATGATGAGAGCAGACAAGGGCCTGGATAAGATTCTAGAGGACATATGTATCCCTGGAGCCAGGTGGACCACCAACACAAAGGGTGTCCCAAATCAACTCAAGAGAGAGGATCTCAAACCAGTCGCCAGAGGATGGCTAGACTTCATTGGGCATTCTCTGTTGCCTACTAGCAACCATTCTAAAGTCACAGTTAAAAGAGCAGTGATAATCCATTGCATCATGATGGGAAAGGAAGTGGAGGTTCATCAGCTGATTTCAGCTGAACTCTCTGAACTCTATAACAAAAATTCTAAAGAGGCCAGGTTGGCTTATCCAAGCGTGATTTCTCTGCTCTGCAAGGACGCTGGAGTAAGGATGGTAAGGATGGGAAATATCTCAGTTGAGAAACCAATCACCAAAGCATCAATAGAAAAACAACAAGCA
>NC_029794.2:50207509-50211972 GCF_000816755.2 Arachis ipaensis
GTTCTGAAGTCACAGTTAAAAGAGCAGTGATGATCTATTGCATCATGATGGGAAAGGAAGTGGAGGTTCATCAGCTGATTTCAGCTGAACTCTACAAAATTGCTAACAAAAATTCTAAAGAGGCCAGGTTGGCTTATCCAAGCGTGATTTCTCTGCTCTGCAAGGACGCTGGAGTAAGGATGGGAATAACTGAGTATATCTCAGTTGAGAAGCCAATCACCAAAGCATCAATGGAAAAACAACAAGCACAGGATGATCCCATCAAGAAGAGAGAACAGGAATTCCTCCTAGAGATCCCTCAATCTGAATACTGGGAGTATCTTGAGATGTCTGTTACCAAGATACGAGAAGCTATGGAGCAAATAATAAAAGAACAGAAGGAACACAGTCAAATGCTGACCTATATGTTTAAAGAACAAGAGGAGCAAGAGCGTGACTTAAGGGAATTGAAGCGCCAAAAGTCTTCTCTTGCAGGACCAAGCACCCCAAGGATCAGAGGAACCCCCGTTCCCCCAGAATAAAGGTTGTTAATTTCCAATTTCTGCCTTAACTCTGTGACAGTGTCCTTATAGAAGTTTACCTTAGGAGTCATATAGTAGTAATTAGTATCTATTTTGATTTTATCTCCAATTAAGCTATAGTTTATTTTTCTCATCATCAGCAAACATGAATAAAGTAGTAGATCTTTTGAATAAGAGGCAATAAAATTTTGAGTTTTAATAAGAGAAATTCTAATTAGTTAAATGTGGTGGCAATGCTTTCTGTCTTCTGAATGAATGCTTGAACAGTGCATATGTCTTTTGAATTTGTTGTTTAAGACTGTTAAATATGCTGGCTCTTGAAAGAATGATGAACATGAGACATGTTATTGATAATCTGAAAAATCATAAAAATGATTCTTGAAGCAAGAAAAAGCAGCAAAGAACAAAGCTTGCAGAAAAAAAAAATATATATATGTATATTAAAATAGGTGAAAAAGAAAAAATAAAAAATAAAAAATAAAAATAGAAAGAAAAAGAAAAAGCAAGCAGAAAAAGCCAAAAGCTCTTAAAACCAAGAGGCAAGAGCAAAAAGCCAATAACCCTTAAAACCAAAAGGCAAGGGCAAATAAAAAGGATCCCAAGGCTTTGAGCATCAGTGGATAGGAGGGCCTAAAGGAATAAAATCCTTGTCTAAGCAGCTAAACCAAGTTGTCCCTAACCATGTGCTTGTGGCGTGAAGGTGTCAAGTGAAAACTTGAGACTGAGCGGTTAAAGTCAAGGTCCAAGGCAAAAAGAAGAGTGTGCTTAAGAACTCTGGACACCTCTAATTGGGGACTTTATCAAAGCTGAGTCACAATCTAAAAGGTTCACCCAATTATGTGTCTGTGGCATTTATGTATCCGGTGGTAATACTGGAAAACAAAGTGCTTAGGACCACGGCCAAGACTCATAAAATAGCTGTGTTCAAGAATCATCACACTGAAATATGAGAATCAATAACACTATCTGAATTCTAAGTTCCTATAGATGCCAATCACTCTAAGCTTCAATGGATAAAGTGAGATGCCAAAACTGTTCAGAAGCAAAAAGCTACTAGTCTCGCTCATCTAATTAGAATCTGAGCTTCAATCAAAAAACTCTGAGATATTATTGCTTCTCAACCTATTAGTCTTCTATTTTATTTTTCTAGTTGCTTGAGGACAGCAAAACAGTTTAAGTTTGGTGTTGTGATGAGCAGATATTTTATACGCTTTTTGGGGTTAATTTCATATAGTTTTTAGTATGTTTTAGTTAGTTTTTAGTTTATTTCCATTAGTTTTTAGGAAAAATTCATATTTCTAGACTTTACTATGAGTTGTGTGTTTTTCTGTAATTTCAGGTATTTTTCTGGCTGAAATTGAAGGAGTTGAGCAAAAATCTGATTCAGGCTGAAAAAGGACTGCTGATGTTGTTGGATTCTGACCTCCCTGCACTCAAAGTGGATTTTTTGGAGCTACAGAAATCGAAATGGCATGCTTCTAATTGGGTTGGAAAGTAGACATCCAGGGCTTTCCATCAATATATAATAGTCCATACTTTGCACAAGGATAGATGACGTAAACCGGCGTTCAACGCCAGTTCTCTGCCCAATTCTGGCGTCCAACGCCAGAAAAGGATCAAAAGCTGGAGTTGAACGCCCAAACTGGCACAAAAACTGGCGTTCAACTCCACAAATGGCCTCTGCACGTGAATTGCTTAAATCTCAGCCCCAGCACACACCAAGTGGGCCCCAGAAGTGGATCTCTGCATCATCCATCATAGTTTACTCATTTTTTGTAAACCTAGGCTACTAGTTTAGTATTTAAACAACTTTTAGAGACTTATTTTGCATCTCATGACATTTAGATCTGAACTTTGTACTCTTTGACGGCATGAGTCTCTAAACTCCATTGTTGGGGGTGAGGAGCTCTGCTGTGTCTCGATGAATTTATGCAAGTACTTTTGTTTTCCATTCAAACATGCTTGTTCCTACCTAAGATGTTCATTCGCGCTTAACTGTGATGAAGGTGATGATCCGTGACACTCATCACCTTCCTCAACCCAAGAACGTGTGCCTGACAACCACCTCCGTTCTATATCCGATTGAATGAGTATCTCTTAGATCTCTTAATTAGAATCTTCGTGGTATAAGCTAGAACTGATGGCAGCATTCTTGAGAATCCAGAAAGTCTAAACCTTGTCTGTGGTATTCCGAGTAGGATTCAATGATCGAATGACTGTGACGAGCTTCAAACTCGCGAGTGCTGGGCGTTAGTGACAGACGCAAAAGGATGAAGAATCCTATTCCAGTATGATCGAGAACCGACAGATGATTAGCGGTGCTGTGACAGAGCATGTGAGCATATTCTTCACTGAGAGGATGGGATGTAGCCATTGACGACGGTGACCCCCTACATACAGCTTGCCATAGGAGGACGTGCGTACGTGAATCAAAAGACAGAGGAAAGCAGAGATTCAGAAGACAAAGCATCTCCAAAACTCCAACATATTCTCTATTACTGCATAACAAGTAACCTTTAATTTATGCTCTCTTGGTTATTCGCAATTCAACTGATTAATATAATTGACTTCCTAACTAAGATTTATAAGATAACCATAGATTGCTTCAAACCAACAACCCCGTGGGATTCGACCCTTACTCACGTAAGGTATTACTTGGACGACCCAGTGCACTTGCTGGTAAGTGGTACTAGTTGTGAAAAGTGTGATTCATAATTAGTGCACCACTAATCTAATGTGTTCCAAAGTTGTGATTCCCCTTCAGTCTGACGCATACGCGTGGTGTACGCGTATGCGCGAGTTGGTTTGTGTCTCAGGCATAGTGCTGGCGCAGTGTAGGCGCAACTCTCAGGAAAATGGCTGGAAGGTGAAATCTTGCAATCCACACGTACGTGTACATGGCGCGTCCGCGTGGAGGGGCGAAAATGCTTAATGCACACGTACGCGTGGATAGTGCTCTGTTTTTCAAAATTTTTCTATGTTTTTGTACCAATCCAAGCATTCTAAACCTCCAAACAGCTACCAAAACACCTTAAAACCTTATTTAACATACTAAACTATTAATTATACTCAACAAACTCAACAAAACAGGAAATTAAACTAATTACCAATATGTACAAAAAAAGAAAATAGAAAGAAGTTACCCTGGTGGGGTGTCTCCCACCTAGCACTTTTGTTTATTGTCCTTAAGTTGGACTTATGGGGTGCTCCTCTCAAGGTGGCATGTGTTTAAAGCTATCCTTGAACATCCACCAATGCTTGAGTCTCCAATAAGCTCTATTCTTTAACTTTAATATCTTCAAGCTTTGATGGAGTTCTTCACAAACCATGAGCTCCCAAATTTGATCTTCCTTGTGCGATCGGGGATCCCATACTTTGTTTTGACACCCGTCCTTAAATTGGTAATCATTATTCCATCCGGGTGGCATGACCCTAGAATTCTCAAAGAAGCCTCCAAACAACTTCCTAGATCCATGCAATTTGGTTCTCCACCAATCATTACTATACAACTTTGAGCATGTAACCATCATGAACTTAGAGTGATGTTTCCAACCACTACACAACTCTCTTCGACTTTTAACTCCACAAAGAGCTCTAAGTTGACCATCATTTTCAATCAAACCATATTCAAGTGAGAAAGTAAAGCTTAGGGATAAGAATTTTACCCACTTGAATGTTGTGTAGGATGGTGACTTAGGAAGGGGTGGTCCCAATGATCTTGCAAGCTCCACTCCTTTGTGCTCTTGCTTGACTATCTCCACCTCTTCGCAAGCTTCTTCAATTTTAACTTTTTCTCCTTTATCACTTGACTTGGAGTTGTCTTCAAAAACTTCATCTTGCCCAATGAGAGGTGATTTAATTTTGGATAGGAATTCATTGATAAATGAATCCATCTCTTGATCAACCTCTTCATATTCTTTAATTTTGATATACACCATTTTA
>NC_029794.2:50212030-50233042 GCF_000816755.2 Arachis ipaensis
TCTTCTTTAAGCTCTTCTTTTGTTGTTTCCACCTCTTCGCAAGCTTTTTCGATTTCAACCTTTTCCCCTTGGTGGCTTTCTTCCGATTCACTCTCTTCTTCATTGCTCACCAAGAATATGGGAGGTTGTGCACATTCTTCTATAATTTCAACTTCATGTCCAATGGAAAAGGATTCAATTGTAGATAGAAATTCATCCATGATTGAATCCATCTCTTGATAAACCTCTTTCAAGTCTCCAACTATGATATGCCTTGGAGGTTGCGCACCCTCCTTAACATCAATATCAAGCTTCTTGGAAGAGTGCTCCATAATGCTACATTCCCATGGACTTTCAACATCTCCTAAATCTTCAACCACTTCTTCCTTTTCTTCAACAATCATGGCTTTCTCTAGTTGCTCCAATACAAAATAACATTCCTCATTTCCCACCGGAGTTTCCAATCTCTCCTTCATGCTATGATCTTCAATTGATTCTTCACATGTGGCTATGGAAGCATGATGAGCGGATAATTTATACCCTTTTTGGCATTGTTTTTACATAGTTTTTAGTATGTTTTAGTCACTTTTCATTATATTTTTATTATTTTTTATTCAAAAATCACATTTCTGGACTTTACTATGAGTTTGTGTGTTTTTCTATAATTTCAGGTATTTTCTGGCTGAAATTGAGGGACCTGAGCAAAAATCTGATCGAGAGGCTAAAAAAGGACTGTAGATGCTGTTGGATTCTGACCTCCCTGCACTCGAAGTGGATTTTCTGGAGCTACAGAAACCCAATCGGCGCACTCTTAATTGCGTTGGAAAGTAGACATCCTGAGCTTTTCAGAAATATATAATAGTCTATACTTTGCCTGAGATTTGATTGCCCAAACTGGCGTTCAAAGTCAGCCTAAAACATCTTGCCGTAAAACACCCAAACTGGCACCAGAATTGGAGTTAAACGCCCAAACTGGTACCAAAGCTGGCGTTTAACTCCAAGAAAAGCCTACGCACGAAAAAGCTTCAATGCTCAGCCCAAGCACACACCAAGTGGGCCCCGGAAGTGGATTTCTGTACTATCTGCACTTAGTTACTCATTTTCTGTAACCCTAGGTTACTAGTTTAGTATAAAAACAAGTTTTAGAGATTTATTTTACATCTTTGATCATCTTATGCTATCATAGACCATTGTACACATTTGGAGGCTGGCCTCACGGCCATGCCTAGACCTTTTTCACTTATGTATTTTTTACGGTGGAGTTTCTAGACCCCATAGATTAAGGTGTGGAGCTCTGCTGTTCTTCATGAATTAATGCAAGTACTATTGTTTTTCTTTCAATTCACACCTACTTCTTCTCCAAGATATACTCTTGTTCTTAATTCAGTTATGTCAGAATGAAGGGGTGACCCATGACAATCACCCAATCTTTGTTACTCGCTTAGCCAAGATCGCGTGCCTGACAACCACAAAGCGATCTACATGATGTTCAACATAGTCATTGGACGACAGCTGGAGTATACTCTCTTGGATATCTAATACACGGACCGAGTCCGTGAGATTAGTATCTTCTTGGTATAGGCTAGAACCATTGGCAGCATTCCTGAGATCTGGAAAGTCTATACCTTGTCTGTGGTATTTCGAGTAGGATCTAGGAAAGGATGACTGTGACGAGCTTTAAACTTACGAACGTTGGGCACAGTGACAGTGTGCAAAAGGACAATGGTCCTATTCCGACGCTAGCGGAAACCAACAGATGATTAGCCGTGCGGTGACAGCGCATATGGATTTGTTTTCATCCGAGAGGATCATACAGCTTGCCATGGAAGGGGGTAACGCATGGTTGGAAGAAGGCAATAGGAAAGCAGAAGTTCAGAAGCAACAAAGCATCTCCAGACGCTTATCTGAAATTCCCACCAATGAATTACATAAGTATCTCTATCTTATTTTATATTTTATTTATATTTTAACTATCAAAACCTCATAACCATTTGAATCCGCCTGACTGAGATTTACAAGGATGACCATAGCTTGCTTCAAGCCGACAATCTCCGTGGGATCGACCCTTACTCACGTAAGATATTACTTGGACGACCCAGTGCACTTGCTGGTTAGTTACGCGGAGTTGTGAAGAAGTGTTGAGATCACATTACGCACACCAAGTTTTTGGACAACTGACGGGTCATCTTGTTGCTCAGATTAGGTAATTTTATTTTATGTATAAGCATTTTATTTTTCATTTTATTTTCGAAAAATAATTCAAAAAAATTTTTTTTTTCATTCTTCTGAATTTTTAAGAATGAATTCTAGAGTTTCATGAGATATGTTGAATCCTGGCTGGCTGTTAAGCCATGTCTAATCTTTTGGACCGAGGTTCCCACTTATCTTTACAAGAGCTTCTTTGGATTTCTCATCAATTTAGCTATTGTATGTAATGCTCTGCTGAAGCTTGGCTGGCCATTTGGCCATGTCTAATGTTTTGGACCGAAGCTTTCACATAAAGCTTGGCTGGCTATTAAGCCATGTCTAAATTTTTGGACCGAAGCTTTAGACTAATATTGCATGATTTCTGGAATTCTTATTAAAAATTTTGAATTCCTTTATTTCCTTTCTCAAAATAATTTTTCAAAAAATACAAAAAATATTTAATAAAATCATAAAACCAAAAAGAATTTTGTGTTTTTTATTTGAGTCTTGTGTCAAATTTTAAGTTTGGTGTCAATTGCATGTTTTTAATTTTTCTTTAATTTTTGAAAAATACATGCATTATGTTCTTTCTTGATCTTCAACGTGTTCTTGATAATTTTCCTTATTTGATCTTTGCATTTTCTTGTTTCGTGTCTTTTCTTGTTTTTCATATGCATCTTTGAATTATTAGTGTCTAAAGTTTAAAAATTTTTAAGTTTGATGTCCTGCAAGTTTTTCTTTTCTTAAAAATCTTCAAAAATATGTTCTTGATGTTCATCATGATCTTCAAAGTGTTCTTGGTGTTCATCTTGACATTCAAAGTGTTCTTGCATGCATTATTCATTTTGATCTTAAATTTTTATGTTTTGCATCATTTTTATGTTTTTCTCTCTCCTCATTAAAAAATTCAAAAATCAAATATATATATCTTTCCATTATTTCACTCATAAATTTCGAAATTTTGAATTGATTTAGACAAAAAGTTTTAAAATTTAGTTGTTTCTTGTTAGTCAAGTCAAAATTTCAATTTAAAAACTTTATCTTTTCAAATCTTTTTCAAAAATCAAATCTTTTTTCATTTTCTTCTCAATATTTTTGAAAATTTTAAAATTGATTTTCAAAATCTTTTTCTTATTTTTATTTCATATTTTTGAAATTATTGCTAACATTTAATGTTTTGTTTCAAAAATTTCAAGTTGTTACTTGCCTATTAAGAAAGGTTCAATCTTTAAATTCTAGAATCATATCTATTAGTTTCTTGTTAGTCAAGTAATCAACTTTAATTTCAAAAATCAAATCTTTTTAATTTCCTTTTCAAATCTTTTTTCAAAAATAAACTTCAATCATATCTTTTTCAAAAATTTGATTTCAAAATCTTTTTCTAACTTTCTATCTTTTAAAAATTGATTTTCAAATCTTTTTCAATTAACTACTTGACTTTTTGTTTGAATTTATAAGTTTTCTATCTCAATCATATCTTTTTCAAAACCACCTAACTACTTTTCTCTCTCCAATTTTCAAAAATCACTAACAACTTTTTCAAAAATATTTTTAATTAATTAATTTATTTAGTTTTCAAATTTTATTCTATTTCTTCTCTTAATTTTCGAATACTAACCAATAATTAAAATAAAAACAAAAATATTCTCCTTCTATTTTAATTTAAAATTCAAATTCTCTCTCTCTCTCTCTCATCTCTTTCTATTTGTTTATTTATTTACTAACACTTCTCTTCTTCTTATAATTGGAACCCTCTCCCCCTATCTGTGTTCGAATTCTTCATTTTCTCTCTTCTTCATTCTACTCTTCTATTCTTCTATTCAAATAAAGGAATCTCTATACTGTGACAAAGAGGATTTCTATTCTTTTCTGTTCTCTTCTTTTTCATATGAGCAGGAGCAAGGATAAGAACATTCTTGTTGAAGCTGATCCGGAACCTGGAAGGACTCTAAAGAAGAAATTAAGAGAAGCTAAAGCACAACATTCTGGAGAAGACCTAACAGAATTTTTTGAAAAAGAAGAAGAGATGGCCGAATGATGAGCGGATAATTTATACGCTTTTTGGTGATATTTTCATGTAGTTTTTAGTGTGTTTTAGTTACTTTTTATTATATTTCTTTAGTATTTATGCAAAAATCACATTTCTGGGCTTTACTATGAGTTTGTGTGTTTTTCTGTAATTTTAGGTATTTTCTGGCTGAAATTGAGGGACCTGAGTAAAAATCTAATTCAGAGGCTGAGAAAAGACTACAGATGTTGTTGGATTTTGACCTCCCTGCACTCGAAATGGATTTTCTGGAGCTACAGAAGTCCAATTGACATGCTCTCAATTGCGTTAGAAAGTAGACATCTTGGGTTTTCCAGCAATATATAATAGTCCATACTTGGCCCGAGATTTGGTAGCGCAAACTACCATTTAAACGCTAGTTCCTTACCTTTTTCTGGCGTAAAATGCCAGAACTGGCATAAAAGTTGGAGTTAAACACCCAAACTGGCACAAAAGCTAGAGTTCAACGCCAGGAATAAGCCTATGCACGTGAAAGCTTTAGTGCTCAGCCCAAACACACACCAAGTGGGTCCCGGAAGTGGATTTTTGCACTATCTATCTTAGCTTACTCATTTTCTGTAAACCTAGGTTACTAGTTGAGTATAAAAACTACTTTTAGAGATTTATTTTGAACAAGACATTTTTACATCTGAATTTTGTATCTCCTACGGCATGAGTCTCTAAACTCCATGGTTGAGGGTGAGGAGCTCTGTTGTGTCTCGACGGATTAATGCAATTACTACTGTTTTCCATTCAATTACGCTTGTTTCTATTTTAAGATATTCACTCGCACTTGAACATGATGAATGTGAGGATCCGTGACACTCATCACCATTCTCAACCTATGAACGCGTGCCTGACAACCACTTCCGTTCTACCTTATATTGAGTGTTTATCTCTTTGGTTCCTGGTTCACGAGTTTGATTGCCTCTCCTGACAATAGAGCATTCAAATTTGTGAGATCAGAGTCTTCGTGGTATAAGCTAGAATCAATTGGCAGCATTCTTGAGATCCAGAAAGTCTAAACCTTGTCTGTGGTATTCCGAGTAGGATCCGGGAAGGGATGGCTGTGATGAGCTTCAAACTCACAAATGTTTGGCGCAGTGACAGTGTTCAAAAGGATCAATGGATCTTATTCCAACACTAGTGAGAACCGACAGATGATTAGCCCTACGAAACCCGTAGCTGGACCATTTTCACTGAGAGGACGGATGGTAGCCATTGACAACGATGATCCACCAACATACAGCTTGCCATGGAAGGAGCCTTGCGTGCGTAAAGAAGAAGACAGTAGGAAGCAGAGATTCAGAGGACAGAGCATCTCTAAAACCTCTACCTGCTCTCTATTATTGCATAACAAGTATTATTTAATCCATGTTCTTTTACTCATTCCAATTAAAAGTGAGAATTATTATTGATATCCTGACTAAGAGTTACAAAATAACCATAGCTTGCTACAAGCCGACAATCTTCGTGGGATCGACCCTTAATCACGTAAGGTATTACTTGGACGACCCAGTGCACTTGCTAGTTAGTTGTGCGGAATTACAAAAGTGTGATTGTGATTTCGTGCACCACCGAACCCAATAACAATGGTGGAGATGCAAGGAAGATGCTTGGTGACTTTGTTGCACCCTCTTCTGTCTTCTGTGGAAGGAACATCTCAATTCCTGCAATTGGAGCAAACGACTTTGAGCTTAAGCCTCAATTAGTTTCTCTGATGCAGTAGAATTGCAAGTTTTATGGACTTCCATTAGAAGATCCTTATCAGTTCTTAGCTAAGACCGGAAGGGAGGAAATTCCAAGTGATAAGGAATGCCAAAGGAAAGATGATAGCCCAACTACATGGTAGCTACAACATGTAGAGAAGACAACAATAAAGATCAAAAAGGGCAATTCAAAATAATTAAATACAAGAGGGTAAAAACATGCAAATAATAGGCATGAGAAGCATAGCTCAAGCATCAAGTAATAAATGAGCCAAATTAAAGAGCATGTGTAATGATGACAATTGTGAATGATAATCCCAAATACATGTGGAGCACATGAAAGAGTAAAATAAAATAAGATTCAAAATGCCATAAAAGCTTTTTCACAAACACTGGTGTGCAAGTTAAAATAGGGATGAAAATAATGTAATCCAAATGTATATGAGAGCCATAAGTAAATGTTAATTGTCAAATCTCTCATCAGAATAGCCACAGGCTCAAGTAAAATAAGGTACTATCCAAATAAAACTCCAACACCAACATAAAAAATGCATGAAAAAGAATTGAAAAAGAAACCAAAAGAAATTAAGCTAAGATGAAATTGAGAAGAAAAAAGAATAAATAAATGCATTAAATTAAAGGGATAGAAGAGTAGAGGGGGAGAAGAAAAGAGAGAAAGAAGAAAGAAGAAGAAAGAAATTAGGATTTGGGGAAGAAAAGATAAGATATCTGGCTGATCTGGATAAGTTATGCGTCGCTTTTGACGCGGTCGCGTGGGTCACGCGATCGCGTGGTTGGCGATAAGTTCAGGTGACGCGGATGCATGGGTCACGCAATCGCGTGGCCTGATTTTGTGTTATTGGCGCGAGTGCAGCCGTGCATTCGCGCAACTCTCTGTTTTAAATGCATTGTGCCAAAAATATGGGTGACGCATTCGCGTGTGTGATGCGATCACGTGAATAGCCTCATTTTGTAAAATGACGCGGCCGCGTGGGGCACGCGGTCGCGTGGTAGGGCTGGTGCTTCCAGCACCATTCCAGCCCTACTCCATCATAACTCTCTGCCATACACCCATTTACGTCGAATTTGCAGGATCACGCGTTCACGTGAGTGACGCGGATGCGTGGGAGGTTAATTTTTCAATTGACGTGGACGTGTCAGCGACGCGGTTGCGTGGGCGTATTTGTGCCTAAGGCACGCCTCCAACCATGCTTTCGCGTGACTTTCTATTCACTTTTCTTTTCTTCCTAATGCACTTGTGACGCGGACGCGTCAGCGACGCTTATGCGTCGCGTGCGTGTTTTTTTTTTTAGTGCAAAAATGCAGAATGCAGATGCTTATGCAAAATTTATGAATGACCACTAATAAAAATGAAAATAAAATAAAATAAAATTAAGAATAAAAATAAAAGATCATACCATGGTGGGTTGTCTCCCACCTAGCACTTTTAGTTAAAGTCCTTAAGTTGGACATATGGTGAGCTTCCTGTTATGGTGGCTTGTGCCTAAACTCATCCAGGAATCTCCACCAATGTTTGTAATTCTAATGGCCTCTGGGATTCCAAACTAGGCGTAGAAAGCCTTCAAGCAGGTTAAAGCAAGTGACAAGGCCCCAAGAGTGTTGATTTCTAGACTGAATTCCGGGGTCCCAGACCTTGCCTTTGCACTCGTCTTCTTGTTGATCATCATGATTCCATCCGGGTGGTACACAATTGAAATTCTCACTAAGACATCCAAACAGCTTCCCAGAACCATTCAATTGAGAATTGTACCAACCTTTGTACTTCAATTTGGAGCGTGCAACCATATTGAACCTTGCATGATATTTCCTACCACTAACCGTCTCCCACTTGCTCTTATAGCCACAAAGAGCTCTAAGATGACCATCTATCTCAAGCAAAGCATATTCAAGTGAGCTAATTAAGTTTAGAGATGAGAGATTTACCCACTTGAATGAAGGGATGGTTGGTGATGGCTTTGGGGGAGAGGTCTCCAACAACTTTGGCAAGGTGATTTCCAGCTCAATTCCCTTGTGCTCTTCTTTGACAATTTCCACCTCTTTGCAAGCTTCTTCAATATCAACCTCTTCCTCTTGGTAGCTTTCTTCCAATTCAATCTCTTCTTCATTGTTCACCAAGGGCATGGGAGGTTGTGCTTCTTCTTCTTTAATCTCCATGTCAAGTCCAATGGAGAGGATTGAATTGTAGATAAGAATTCATCAATGATTGAATCCATCTCTTGATCATCCTCTTCAAAGTCTTCAACCATGATATGCCTTGGAGGTTGTACACCCTCCTCAACATCTATTTCAAACGTCTTTGAAGGAAGCTCTTTGACTGGATTTTTCGATGGAGGTTCTGCATCTCCTAAGTCTTCAACCAATTCTTCTTCTTTGATAATTTCGGCTTGCTCCACTTGTTCCAGTACAAAGTCATGCTCCTTACTGTCCACCGGAGTTTCTAGTATCTCCTTCATGCTACGTTCTTCATTAGATTGTCCACATGAAGCCATGGGGGTTCCTTGAGTGTCCGAACGTTGGGAAGGTAATCGATTTATCGCTTGATTCAATTGGTGAAGGGTGGCATGAAATTTTTCCACTGTTTCCTTGAGTTGCTCCCTTGATTCTTGGGGCGATGGATATTGACATGACGCATAGGGACGTGGTGGTTCTTGGGAGTAATTGGGTTGGAATTGGGGTGGATAGGGGTTAGGGTCATATGGAGGTGAATGGTGGTAGTTGGCTTGTGAGTGTGGTGGTTCAAAGCTGTGTTGAGGAGGTGGTTCATAAGCATATGGCGGGGCTTGTCGGTAATTACAAGGGGGTCCACCATATCTATCATCTTGATATGCACCTCGGAATGGCTCTTGACTATAGTAATTTGGTGGGTGATGGTTGTCACGAAGGGGTCCACCATAACTATTGTCTTGACACGTATTATGGAATGGTCGTGGTTCATGGTATCTTGGAGGGTGTTGTTGCCTAAAGGGTTGATCAGATCCTCGTGGCTCCTTCCATCTTTGATTGTTTTGACCTTGATGCATGTTCCTGTTATAGCTTCCATTCTTTGTAATAACATTAGAACCAAACTTGAAACCAGAGGGGTGAGAATTCATAGTAGCTAATAAAAATTAAAAATAAAAATAAATAAACAAGCAAAGGAAAATAAAATAAAATAAAATAAATAAGAGAAAAGGTTTGAAAAAGATTTGATTTTTAAGTTTTGAAAAGATAAGATAAGTTATGTAACAGAAGATAAGTTTTTAAATTAAAAGGTTTTGAAATTTAAATTTTGAATTTGAAAATTGAAATTTGAAATTTGAAATTTGAAATTTGAAATTTGAAAAAGTCAACAATATAAGATAAAGATTTGAAAAAGATTTAAATTTTGAAAAGGTTTGATTTTTAAAATTTTAAATTTAAATTTTGAATTTTAACTTTTGAATTTTTGACTTTAATTGAAATTTGAATTTGAAATAAGATAAGATAAGATTTTGAAAAAGATATGATTTTTGAAAAAGATTTGAATTTTGAAATTTAAAACTAAGATAAGATAAGATAAAAAATTTTAAAATAAAAATTTGAATAAATTTTTTTTTGCAAAAATCAATTTAAAAGTAAATATTTACAATAACCAATAATAAGGCACACATTTGCAATTCCCCAGCAACGGTGCCATTTTGACGAACGAAACTCTCGCGCGATCTAGAATTTTTGCAAATAAATTCCCATTGTAAGTATAGCTTCTAGACCGACAAGAATTCCTTTCGTACAAAAGTTTGGTTGTCACAAGTAACAAAACCCAATAAAATTTATAACCGAAGTATTTAAACCTCGGGTCGTCTTCTCAAGGAATTGCAGGGAGGTATGATTTATTATTGGTTATGAAATTGTGTATTTTTAGTTTGGGTTTTTAAATTAGAGAACAAGTAATTTAAATGGCAAGAAAAATAAATTAATAATTATAAACACTTTTGGCAAGGTATAAGAAATTGAGGTCCTATCCTAGTTATCCTTATCAGGTGTGATGAGAATTGAATTTTGCTCCCACTTTAATTAACCCTTGCTAAACAAAAGAAAGTCAAGTGGATAAATTGATTTAATCCTCAGATACTAGTCAACTCATATGGAATGACTAGAGTTATTGGAGTACAAATTAATCAGCAACTCCAATTTCAATCAACAGCTGAATTTGATAACTCAAGTATTACCAAGTACTTAACCAAAGCCAAAAGAAAAAATAAATCTACTCAAATAAAAAAATGCCTTCAGATGGGAAGCAGCAGTAACATAAATAAAAGAAAGAAATCTTAAATCTGAAATACCTCAAATTGCATTTAAACATAAATTCAAATCTAACATAGAGTTCATAAGCCAAATTGAAAAGATAAATAACAATTAAAGTAATAGAATAAATAAAAGTAGAAAGTAAATTAAAGGAACCTTGAACCTGATATGAAGAAATAACCATGAAATAAAAGGAATCCTAATTCTAAAAATCTAAATCCTAAATCCTAAATCCTAAGAGAGAGGAGAGAACCTCTCTCTCTAAAAACTACATCTAAGACCTAAAAATTATGTATTATGAGCCATGCGTATTGTTCGGATGCATTCCCCCACTTTATAGCCTCTAATCTGTGTTTTCTGGGTCGAGAACTGGGTCAGAAACAGCCCAGAATTCGCTGGTTGCGAATTCAAACATGCTGATTTTCGTCACTACGACGTATCCGCGTGGAACACGCGTTTGCATCGCCTATCCATACGGATACTATATCAAATTAAATATCATTTCGAAGCCCCGGACGTTAGCTTTTCAACGCAACTGAAATCGCATTATTTGGACCTCTGTAGCTCAAGTTATGACTGTTTGAGTGCGAAGAGGTCAGGCTGGACAGCTTAGCAATTTCTTCAACTTCTTGTATTCCATCCATTTTTGCATGCTTCCTTTCCATCCTCTAAGCCATTCCTGCCCTATAATCTCTGAAAACACTTAACACACATATCAAGGCATCTAATGGTAATAAGAGAGGTTTAAACATAGCAAATTAAGACCAAAGAAGCATGTTTTCAATCATAGCACAAGATCCAGAAGGAAAAAGTAAAACCATGCAAATAGTATGAATAAGTGGGTAAAGAGTTGATGAAAACTACTCAATTGAGTACAAGATAAACCATGAAATAGTGGTTTATCAATGAGCTAGAGGAATTCAGACACAATGCTTTCGAAAATGCAAAAATTTATAAAGAGAAAGCAAAAAGGTGGCATGACAAGAAACTATCATCCAGAGTCTTTGAGCCAGGACAGAAAGTTCTGCTATTTAACTCTAGACTCAGATTGTTCCCTGGGAAATTAAAATCCCGGTGGAAGGGACCATATGTGATCACAAGTGTGTCACCATATAGATATGTAGAGCTTCAGGATGCTGACTCTGACAAAAAGTTCATTGTTAATGGACAGAGAGTAAACCATTATCTTGAAAGCAATGTTGAGCAAGAATGCTCAAAACTGAGACTAGATTAAAGCTCAATAAAGTCTAGCTAAAGACAATAAAGAAGCGCTTGCTGGGAGGCAACCGAGCCATTAGCAAAGTTTATTTGTTATTTAAATAATAATTATAGGAATTTGATATAAATTATCTTCAAGGTTAATTATCAATTTCAGGAGTTCACAGAGTTACAGAAGGATTCAGAGCATATAGTAGAGAAAAGGAGCTCACCGGCACGAAAATGCCAGTAAGGGGTATTTTGGGCGTTAAATGCCAGAATGGGTACCATTCTGGGCGTTTAACGCCAGTAAAGATACTATTATGGGCGTTAAATGCCAGAATGGGTACCATTCTGGGCGTTTAACGCCAGAATTGCAGCATCCTGAGCGTTCAGAAAAATGTCCAGTGACAGGATTTTTGGCGTTTAACGCCAGCCAGGGTACCTGGCTGGGCGTTAAACGCCCAAAAGGAGCATCAAATGGGCGTTAAACGCCAGAATGGATACCATTCTGGGCGTTTAACGCCAGAAAAGGCAGGGGGAGGAGATTTTGTTTCCACTTCGAATTTTTTCAAACTTTCATGTTTTAATTCTTAATTTTCTGCATAAACATGTTACAAATTTTCATCACTCACATTCAATTTCCAAAAATTTAATAATCTTCTAAATCCCTTTTCAATTTTCTTTCAAATCCCTTCCAAATCTTTTTCAAAAACTCATTTACCTTTTTAATTCCAATCCAAATCTTTTCCAACTCATCATATCTTCTTTTAATTCTGAGATGCATCAACAAATTTTCAGATTTAACTTCTTTATATCTTTCTCATATCTTTTGAATTTTAAAATCTCATCTTTTTCATATCATGATTCATTTTTTTTACCAATTATATCTTTCTATCATATATTTTTCAAAATTTTCGAAACCCCACCCCTCCACTTTTAAATATACGTTCGGCCATCCCCTCTCCTCCACAACCCGAATTTGACTCTCCTCCTATTCCTCTCCTTTCCTTTCTTTTGCTTGAGGACAAGCAAACCTCTAAGTTTAGTGTGTTATTCGGTGATCACCGAGCTAAGACTCATTAAGATCATGGCTTCTAAGGGAAAACAAACCACTTCAAGAGGTAAGAAAGAGAATACTCCAAAGCCACTTTGGAATCAAGAGAGGTTCTTAACCAAAGAACATGCAGACCATTACCACAAAATAGTGGGTCTGAGGTTAGTGATCCCGGAAGTTAAATTCGATCTGAAAGAAGACGAATATAAGGAGATCCAAGAGCAGATTCAAAATAGAGGCTGGGAATTTCTAGCTAATCCTGAGACAAAGGTGGGAAGAAACATGGTTCAGGAATTCTACTCAAATCTGTGGCGGACAGATAAGCAGAGAATGACTGAAACTGCCTTCCATACCTTTTGAACTATGGTCAGAGGGAGGATTATTTACTTCCACCTTGACAAAATAAGAGAGGTCTTCAAGCTGCCTCAACTACAAGATGATCCAGAATCATTTAATAGGAGAATGGTGAGAATAGATAAACAGTTGGACCAAGTTCTAGAGGACATATGCCTCCCTGGAGCCAAGTGGATAACCAACTCAAAAGGTGTCCCAAACTAACTCAAGAGAGGAGATCTCAAACTAGTCGCTAGGGGCTGGTTGGACTTCATTGGGTATTCTATTCTGCCCACTAGCAACCGCTTTGAGGTCACTGTCAAAAGATCAGTGATGATCCATTGTATTATGCTGGGAAACAAAGTGGATATTCATCACTTGATTTCTTGTGAGATTTACACAATTGCGAATAAGAACTCCACTGAAGCAAAATTGGATTACCCAAGCTTAATCTCTCTGCTATGTAAAGATGCTGTGGTGAAGATGGGAGTAGATGAGTTCATCCCAGTCGAGCACCCAATCACCAAGAAGTCAATGGAAGGACAACAAGTGCAAGATAACCCAATCAAAAGAAGGGCGCAGAAGTTCCTCCCAGAAACCCCTCAGATTAACTACTGGACCCGCCTAGATGCATCTGTCACCAAGCTGCAAGAAGCTATGGATCAACTTAAGGAAGAACAGCAAAATCAAAATAGCATGCTCTGCAAACTGCTTAAGGAACAAGAAAAGCAAGGGCGTGAGCTACAGGAGCTGAAGCGCCAGAGGCTCTTCCTTGAGGGACCAGACACCCCACAGATTGAGGGGGCATCCATCTCCCCAAATAAAGGTTGTTGAGTCCTAATCGTAACTCTGTGATAATTTTTATTATTAGAAACCTATCTTAAGAATTATGTGAATATTAGTAATTAGGGTCTTTATTTTTAATGTTATTTTTATCTCCAAGTAAGCTATAATTTATTTTTCTCTTCATCATTAAACATGAATAAAATAGTAGATTTTTTTGAGTAAAGGTGCAATTATTTCAAGTTTTTAAGAGAAAAATTTAATAATATTTATTTGTGGTGGCAATACTTTTTGTTTTCTGAATGAATGCTTGAACAGTGCATATTTTTGATAGTGAAGTTTATGAATGTTAAACTTGTTGGCTCTTGAAAGAATGATGAAAAAAGAGAAATGTTATTGATATTCTCAAAAATCATGAAATTGATTCTTGAAGCGAGAAAAAGCAAGGAAGACCAAAGCTTACAAAAAAAAATATATAAAAGAAAAAGAAAAAGCAAGAAGAAAAAACCAATAGCCCTTTAAACCAAAAGGCAAGGGTAAAAAGGATCCAAGGCTTTGAGCATGAATGGATAGGAGGGCCTAAAGGCATAAAATCCTGGCCTAAGTGGCTGAATCAAGCTGTCCCTAACTAAGTGCTTGTGGCATGCAGGTCCAAGTGAAAAGCTTGAGACTGAGTGGTTAAAGTCGTGATCCAGAGCAAAAGAGTGTGCTTAAGAACTCTGGACACCTCTAACTGGGAACTTTAGCAAAGCTGAGTCACAGTCTGAAAAGGTTCACCCAGTTATGTGTCTGTGGCATTTATGTATCCTGTAGTATTACTGGAAAACAAGATGCTTAGGGTCACAGCCAAGACTCATAAAGTAGCTGTATTCAAGAATCAACATATTAAACTAGGAGAATCAATAACACTATCTGAATTCTGAGTTCCTATAGATGCCAATCATTCTGAACTTCAAAGGATAAGGTGAGATGCCAAAACTGTTCAGAAGCAAAAAGCTACTAGCCCCGCTCATCTGATTAGAATCTGAGCTTCACTTAAAACACTGAGATTCTATTGCAACTTGATCCTCTTTTATCCTATTTTATTTTTCTAGCTATTTGAGGACAAGCAACAGTTTAAGTTTGGTGTTGTGATGAGCGGATATTTTATACGCTTTTTGGTGATATTTTCATGTAGATTTTAGTGTGTTTTAGTTACTTTTTATTATATTTCTTTAGTTTTTTATGCAAAAATAACATTTATGGGCTTTACTATGAGTTTGTGTGTTTTTCTGTAATTTCAGATATTTTCTGGCTGAAATTGGGGGACCTGAGCAAAAATCTGATTCAGAGGCTGAGAAAGGACTGCAGATGCTGTTGGATTCTGACCTCCCTGCACTCGAAATGGATTTTCTGGAGTTACAGAAGTCCAATTGACTTGCTCTCAATTGCTTCGGAAAGTAGACATCTTGGGCATTACAGCAAAATATAATAGTTCAAACTTGGCCCGAGATTTGGTAGCGCAAACTAGCGTTTAAACGCCATCTCCTTACTCTTTTCTGGCGTTAAACGCCAGAACTGGCATAAAAGTTGGAGTTAAACGCCCTAACTGGCACAAAAGCTGGAGTTCAACGCCAGGAATAAGCCTATGCATGTGAAAGCTTCAGTGCTTAGCCCAAACACACACCAAGTGGGCCCCGAAAGTGGATTTCTGCACTATCTATCTTAGCTTACTCATTTTCTGTAAACCTAGGTTACTAGTTGAGTATAAAAACTACTTTTAGAGATTTATTTTGAACATGACATTTTTACATCTGAATTTTGTATCTCCTACGGCATGAGTCTCTAAACTCCATGGTTGGGGTGAGGAGCTCTGCTGGGTCTCGATGAATTAATGCAATTACTACTGTTTTCCATTCAATCACGCTTGTTTCTATTCTAAGATATTCACTCGCACTTCAACATGATGAATGTGATGATCCGTGAAACTCATCACCATTCTCAAGCTATGAACACGTGCCTGACAACCACTTCCGTTCTACCTTAGATTGAGTGTTTATATCTTTGGTTCCTAGTTCACGAGTTTGATTGCCTCTCCTGACAATAGAGCATTAAAATCTGTGAGATCAGAGTCTTCGTGGTATAAGCTAGAATCAATTGGCAGCATTCTTGAGATCCGAAAAGTCTAAACCTTGTCTGTGGTATTTCGAGTAGGATCCGGGAAGGGATGACTGTGACGAGCTTCAAACTCACAAATGTTGGGCGCAGTGACAATGTGCAAAAGGATCAATGGATCTTATTCCAACACTAGTGAGAACCAACAGATGATTAGCCCTATGAAACCCGTAGCTGGACCATTTTCACTGAGAGGACGGATGGTAGCCATTGACAACGGTGATCCACCAACATACAGCTTGCCATGAAAGGAGCCTTGCGTGCATGAAGAAGAAGACAGTAGGAAAGCAGAGATTCAGAGGATAGAGCATCTCCAAAACCTCTACCTGTTCTCTATTACTGCATAACAAGTATTATTTAATCCATGTTCTTTTACTCATTCCAATTAAAACTGAGAATTATTATTGATATTGGTGCACGGAATCGTGATCGTTCATTCCTTGGTAACGGCATCAAAAACCTTATACGCACATTCATAATCTTAACTCTTTGTCACAACTTCACACAACTAACCAGAAAGTGCACTGGGTCGTCCAAGTAATAAACCTTACGTGAGTAAGGGTCGATCCCATGGAGATTGTCGGCTTGAAGTAAGCTATGGTCACCTTGTAAATCTCAGTCAGGCAGATTCAAATCGTTATGGTGAATTGATAATTAAAATATAATTAAAATATAAATTAGGATAGAGATACTTATGCAATTCATTAGTGAGAATTTCAGATGAGCGTATAGAGATGCCTTTGTTCCTTCTGAACCTCTGCTTTCCTACTGCTTTCATCCAATCCTTTATACTCCTTTCCATGGCAAGCTTATGTTGGGCATCACCGTTGTCAATGGCTACATCCCGTCCTCTCAGTGAAAATGGTCCAAAATGCGCTGTCACCGCACGGCTAATCATCTGTCGGTTCTCGATCATACTGGAATAAGATTCAATAATCCTTTTGCATCTGTCACTATGCCCAGCACTCGCGAGTTTGAAGCTCGTCACAGCCATCCCTTCCCAGATCCTACTCGGAATACCACGGACAAGGTTTAGACTTTCCGGATCTCAAGAATGGCCACCAATAATTCTAGGCTATACCACGAAGACTCTGATTTCATGGAATGGAAGGCTCGGTTGTCAGGCGAGGTAACCATACGTCATGAACCAGGAGGCTAAGAGATACGCACTCAAGCTATTGCAAGTAGAACGGAAGTGGTTTTCAGGCACGTGTTCATAGGTAAGAATGATGATGAGTGTCATGGATCATCACATTCTTCAGGTTAAAGAACGAGTGTATATCTTAGAGAAGAAATAGGCTTGAGTTGAATAGAAAAATAATAGTACTTTGCATTAATTCATGAGGAACAGCAGAGCTCCACACCTTAATCTATGGTGTGTAGAAACTCTACCGTTGAAAATACATAAGTGATGAAGGTCCAGGCATGGCCGAATGGCCAGCCTCCATAAAGGTCTAAGATAGCATAAAACTGATCAAAGATTTCTAATACAATAGTAAAAGGTCCTATTTATATTAAACTAGTTATTAGGGTTTACAGAGATAAGTAAATGATGCAGAAATCCACTTCCGGGGCCCACTTGGTGTGTGCTTGGGTTGAGCATTGAGCTTTCATGTGTAGAGACTTCTTTTGGAGTTAAACGTCAGGTTGTAACCTGTTTCTGGCATTTAACTCTGCTTTGTAACTTGTTTCTGACGTTTAACTCCAGAATAGGGCAGGAAGTTGGCGTTGAATGCTAGTTTGCATCATCTAAACTCAGGCAAAGTATGAACTATTATATATTGCTGGAAAGCTCTGGATGTCTACTTTCTAACGCAATTGAGAACGCTCCATTGGGACTCTTGTAGCTCCAGAAAATCTACTTTGAGTGCAGGGAGGTCAGAATCCAACAACATCTGCAGTCATTCTTCAGCCTCTGAATCAGATTTTTGCTCAAGTCCCTCAATTTCAGCCAAAAAGTACCTAAAATCACAGAAAAACATACAAACTCATAGTAAAGTCCAGAAATGTGATTTTTAATTATAAACTAATAAAAATATACTAAAAACTAACTAAATCATACTAAAAACTATGTAAAAACAATGCCAAAAAGTGTATAAATTATCCGCTCATCACAACACCAAACTTAAATTGTTGCTTGTCCCCAAGCAACTGAAAATCAAATAGGATAAAAAAAAGAGAATATACTATAAATTCCAAAATATCAATGAAACTTAGCTCCATCTAGATAAGCGGGACTAGTAGCTTTTTGCCTCTTGAATAGTTTTGGCATCTCACTTTATCCATTGAAGTTCAGAATGATTGGCATCTATAGGATCTCAGAATTCAGATAGTGTTATTGATTCTCCTAGTTCAGTATGTTGATTCTTGAACACAGCTACTTTATGAGTCTTGGCCGTGGCCCTAAGTACTTTGTTTTTCAGTATTACCACCGGATACGTAAATGACACAGACACATAACTGGGTGAACCTTTTCAGATTGTGACTCAGCTTTGCTAGAGTCCCCAATTAGAGGTGTCTAGGGTTCTTAAGCACACTCTTCTTTTTGCTTTGGACCTCGACTTTAACCGCTCAGTCTCAAGTTTTCACTTGACACCTTCACGCCACAAGCACATGGTTAGGGACAGCTTGGTTTAGCCGCTTAGGCCAGGATTTTATTCCTTTTGGGCCCTCCTATCCACTGATGCTCAAAGCCTTGGATCCTTTCTATTACCCTTGCCTTTTGGTTTTAAGGGCTATTGGCTTTTTGCGCTTGCCTTTTGGTTTAAAGAGCTTTTGGCTTTTTCTGCTTGCTTTTTCTTTTTCTTTCTCTTTTTTTTTTTTTTGCCATTTTTCTTTTCTTTTTTTCGCAAGCTTTTGTATTCACTGCTTTTTCTTGCTTCAAGAATCAATTTTATGATTTTTCAGATTATCAAGAACATTTCTCTTTTTCATCATTCTTTCAAGAGCCAACATATATAACATTCATAAACAACAATATCAAAAGACATATGCACTGTTCAAGCATTCATTCAGAAAACAAAAAGAATTGTCACCACATCAAAATAATTAAACTAATTTCAAGGATGAATTCGAAATTCATTTACTTCTTGTTCTTTTGTAATTAAAGCATTTTTCATTTAAGAAAGGTGATGGATTCATAGGACATTCATAGCTTTAAGACATAGACACTTAAATACTAATGATCATATAGTAAAGACACGATCATAAATAAAACATAAGGCATAGTAAACGAAAAACAGGAAAATAAGAACAAGGAGATTAAGGAACGGGTCCACCTTAGTGAGGGTGGCGTCTTCCTCTTCTTGAAGAACCAATGGTGCTCTTGAGCTCCTCTATGTCTCTTCCTTGTCTTTGTTGCTCCTCCCTCATAGCTCTTTGATATTCTCTAATCTCATGGAGAATAATAGAATGCTATTATCCTTAGTTGCTCCCAACATTTGTGAGGAGGAAAATGTATCCCTTGAGGCATCTCAGGGATTTCTTGGTGAGAGAATTCCTCATGCTCTTGTTGAGGTCCATGAGTGGGCTCTCTTGTTTTCTCCATCCTTTTCTTAGTGATGAGCTTTTGAGATGAATCTCTCCATCTCCCATTGATAAACCCAGATTTTATGATATATTTTGTGCTTAATTTGAGTAATTTATTCAATCCTTCACCCACTTATTCATATTAATTGCATGGTTTTACTTTCCCTTCCTTATTATGTGATGTATGTGAAAAACATGTTTCCTATGCTTAAAATTAATTATTTTAATTACCCTTATTATCATTCGATGCCGTGATTAGTGTGTTGAGTAGTTTCAGATCTTCTAAGGCAGGAATTACTCAAAGGATGGAAAGGAAACATACAAAAAATGGAGGGAAAGCACAAAACGGAGTTTTTGGAGAAACTGGCATCCACGCGATCGCATGGGCGATGCGGACGCATGCCAAGCGCGAATCAACAGCGACGTGGCCGCATGACTGACGCGACCGCGCGCCTTAAGCAAAACACATATGACGCGGCCGCATGACTGACGCGACCGCGTGACAGGAAAAGCTCCGAATGACGTGACCGCGTGACCCACGCGGACGCGTGACAGAGGCCACGCACCAGAAATTACAGAAAATGCTTCCAGCGATTTCTGAAGCCTTTTTTGGCCCAAATCCAAGTCCAGAAGGCATAGACCAGATGTTATGAAGTGAGGGAATGCATCCATTCGAGAAGAGCTCGCCAATTAGTTACTTTTCATGATTTAGATTTAGTTTAGAGAGAGATTCTCTCTCTCTTTTAGGATTAGGATTTAGGATTTCTCTCTTTAGGAGTAACTCTAGATCCCAGGTTTAATTATCCTTTACTTTAAGCTTCCATTTCACTTTTGTTCATCCCATTACTTTAGATGATTATTTACTTTGCAATTTGATTTATGAATTCTTCCATGTTACAGATTACTCTTTTGAATTAATGCTATTTGAGGTATTTCATTTTAATATTGCTTTCTTTTATTTATGCTATTATTGCTTTTACTCTGAAGACATTTTTATTCCAGTAGATTTACTTTTCTCCTTTTGGTTTTGGTTAAGAAATTAGTAACTCAGGAGTTATCAAACTCAACATGATTGATAATTGTTATCTTTATTAATTGAATTGAACTTCAATAATCCCAATCTTTTCTTAGGAAATAAATAGGATCCGAAGATCAAACCAATTAATCCCTTGACCTTCCTTTATCTTAGTGAAGGTTAACAAAGTGGAATTAAGATTCAATTCTCATCATCATTGATAAGGATAACTAGGATAGGACCTCCAATTTCTCATACCTTGTCAAAAGTTTGCTTTACAGTATTTATTTATTTTGACTGCCATTTAAATTATTTGTCATATTTATTCCTCTTTCTCAACCCCGATTGACAATCTTTACATCCAATAATAAGAATATACTTCCCTGCAGTTCCTTGAGAAGACGACCCGAGGTTTAAATACTTCGGTTATCAATTTTTAAGGGGTTTGTTACTTGTGACAACCAAAACGTTTGTAAGAAAGGTTGATTGCTTGGTTTAGTAACTATACTTACAATGAGAGTTTACTATAACCTCTAAACCATCAATCTTCAGTTCTTCAAAATGGCGCCGTTGCCGGGGAACTGCTAACGTATGCCTTATTATTGGTTATTGTAAATATTTTTCTTTTACTTGTCTATTTATTTCTATTTTTCCTTTTTAATTTTATTTGCTACTATGAACTCTCACCTCTCTCGCTTTGAGTTTGGTTCTAACTTTGTTGAAGGAAATAAAAGCCACC
>NC_029794.2:50233708-50253062 GCF_000816755.2 Arachis ipaensis
TCAAAATGGCGCCGTTGCCGGGGAACTGCTAACGTGTGCCTTATTATTGGTTATTGTAAATATTTTTCTTTTACTTGTCTATTTATTTCTATTTTTCCTTTTTAATTTTATTTGCTACTATGAACTCTCACCTCTCTCGCTTTGAGTTTGGTTCTAACTTTGTTGAAGGAAATAGAAGCCACAGTAGGAATATGCATCAAGGTCAGACCAATCAAGGATGGATGGAGCCAAGAGGATCTAATCAACCCTTTAGGCAACAACACCCTCCAAGATATCATGGACAACGACCATTCTACAATGCATACCCAGCTGATAGATATGGTGGACAACCTTGTAACTACCTACAAGCCCCACCCCGTGCCTATAGACCATCCTCTCAACATAACCTCGAACCACCACACTCACAAGCTTCTCTTCACCATTCTCCATCATATGATCCTCACTTACCCCGATTCCAATCCAATCACTCCCAAGCACCACTACTTCCCCATGTTTCATGTCCATATTCATCACCCCGAAAATCAGAGGTTTGCCTCAAGGAAACAGTAAATAAACTTCAAACAACCATTCGACAACTGGAGCAAGCAGTAATTCAATTAGCTTCCAGACGTTCGAACATTCAAGGACCAACCACAGCCCCATATGGATAATCTAACGAAGAGCGTAGCATGAAGAAGATACTAGAAACTCCAGTGGAAAAGACAGAGAATGAATTCGTACTAGAACAAGTAGAAGAAGTTGTCATTATGCAAGAAGAAGAGTTGGTTGAAGATCTAGGAGACGCTGAACCTCCATGGGAATTCAGAGTTGAGGAAAACTCCGTCAAGGACGTTACAGTTGATGCTAAGGAGGACAATGCACAATCCCCAAGGCAAGTCATTTATGAGGAACTAGACGGAATAACCCAGGACACAAATTCCCTTGATGATGATAGTCACAAGTCAAGTTCTCTTAGTGATGAACTTGCATCCGTAAGTGAATTCTCTGAGATCGAAGAATCTTCCCCAAGTGAATACGAAGATGATGCAGAGGTACATTTCTCTCAACCTCCAGTCTATGACTCAAGTGATGAGGAAGACATAGAAGACTTTGACCAGGACACAGATGCATTTGAAGATTCTTGCAAAGAAGTGGATAATTTCACAGAAGAGCACAAGGGAGTAGAACTCACAGAACCACTAGAACCACCTACCCCAAGGTCATTACCACCCAATACAAGCTTCAAGTGGGTACAATCCTTGACCTTTAACTTTACTTTTTCACTTGAATACAGTTTGCTTGAAATAGATGGCCATCTTAGAGCTCTCTGCGGATTTAAGAGTAAGAGAAAAATGGCTCGTGCTCAGAGTTGGTGCACAAGGTTCAATAAGGTTCCACGCTTCAACTTGAAGTGCACGGATTGGTATCATATTCAATTGAATGGATCTCGGAAAACGTTTGGTCACCATGGTGAGAATCTACTTTCTAAACCGCCCGGATGGAAAAGTATAGATCAAGACGACGGCGGATTTAAAAGCAAAGTTTGAGATCCTGGAATCTATTTCGACATTCATCATTTCGGGAGCCTAAAAATTTGTTTGAAGCTGCTCAGGAGCTTTACATGCCTAGTTTGGGACCCTGGAGGCTATTGGCATTCCAAGCATTGGTGGAGATTTTTGGATGAATTTAAACATAAGCCGCCATAACAGGAAGCCCCTCCAATGTCCAACTTAAGGACTTTAACTAAAAGTGCTAGGTGGGAGACAACCCACCATGGTATGATCGTTCATTTTTCAATTTTTATTTCGTTTTTTTTGTTTTCAAGTTTTATTTTATTTTATAATATTGAACCTGGAATAATGCATAGCATTCACATTAAGCATTGCATTCTGCATTATGCATCAAAAAAAAAAAATGGGTGCGCGACGCAACCGCATCATCCATGTGATCGCGTCAAATGGCGAAAATACACTTCCCACGCGATCGCATCATCCACGCGGCCGCGTGACCTGGAGATCGGCGTAAAGATCCAACGTCAAGAAAGTTAGGCTGGAATCGTGCGGCCATTGTGCGTTTTGCACAAATGACCGGTGACGCGATCGCGTCACTTGCACACAACCAATCCCACGCGACCGCATGAACCACGCGACCGCGTCGCATGGATTGCACAAACACCACAAAGGAGACAGAGAGTTGCGCTAAAACGACGCTGGATTTGTGCGTTTAGCACAAATCCCAGCGACGCGATCGCATGCCCCATGCGATCGCGTCATTCAATCTTTTTTGCCCTCCATGCGATCGCGTCACCCACGCGATCGCCTCACCCCCTTTCGTATTTAATTCTTATTTCTCTGATTTTGTTCATCTTTTGGCTAGTTAGATATGCAAGTTGTAGTGGATTTTAGGTTGTTAGGTAGCCTAGGATGTGGTTAGTGGATTTAGGTCTGTTTAATTGCACTGTTCGCGTTTCTTATTTTATTATTTTCGCAATTCTGCTATTGCTGTGATCATGTTCATATGCTGTAATTTCTTGTTTCATGCTGCTATTTACATTGAATTTTCATGTTTATATTCCTTATATGTAATTGCAAGCTTTAGTTTTATTTCATATGAACTATTTGACTGCTGTTTATTTTACGGGACAATCCAATTTTAGCTGGAATGCTCCCCGAATTTCTGTAAAATATTTTCATTCATGTTTTGGTTTTGGCATTTTGAAATCTGCTTTTCTCTGCTTTACCCAAACCCATTCATGAATGCCAGGCACGCATTCTTATTCTCTTTGATTTCCTGGTTCCTATATTGCATTTTTTATGTTTGATTCCAATTCTTGCTATTTCTATATCTATTTGAATCATCATCAACCTGTTTTCCTTCTTTGGTTATGAGTTACCTATCGCTTCTAATTATGAATGCTTGTTACTTAGAAACTTATCCTTATGCCACTTACCTTAACCCATTTTTCATTAACTCACTAATTCTAATTTCCTGAATTTTTTTTAATTCTAACCAAACTAACCTTTTAAAATCTTTTTCTGGTTTTTCACTTTCTTTTAACCCTCTAACCATGGCATACTGATCATTTTTCCTACTTAACATGCCTTCTATTACATTTTGGATTGTGAATTTGTCCTTTCGAACCTTTAACTCTTATACAATTCTTAATGCACATTTACTTAACTCATTTACCTCATTCTAATTATCCTTTGCCACTTTGTGTTTCTTTTGCCTATTTGCCTATTTGTTTTCCTATTTTTATTATATCCTGGTTTTGTTTTTTCAGGATGTCAGATTCCCAGAGAAACGGAAAAGGAAAGGCTACCACTGGCAAACGGAAAAGAGGAGAAGCCTCTATGTCTATCATAGATCTCATGCATGATGCCTCCTTGCGGGAGAAAAACTTTACCCCGCAGGAGAAAGATGACCAACTGCTTCCTGCCACTGATCCAATAAAATTTGCAAACCGATACTGTGAGCTAAAGTATCCGGTGTTTGCAACCTCCAGGAACCTATACCAAGAAAGGACCTTGAAGATCCCAGAAGGACTCCAACAATACACCTCTGACCAGATCAAACAAAAAGGCTGGTTCTTCCTGGAAAGACCCCTGACTGAGGTCAATGCATCTTGGGTAAGAGAATTCTACTGTAATTACTTCAAGACTTCCCTAGATGCAGTGAACTTTAGGGGGAAGCAGATTCTAGTCACTGAAGAGGCAATTGAAGATGTTCTGAAGCTTCTGCCTAAATCTGATCAGCCAGATGGTTATCAGAAAGTTGAGGAAGACATGCGCTTTATGAAGTTTGATTGGGATGCAGTCAAGGCCCGGATAGCCCTTGACCCGACCGTTCCTTGGATTAAGGGTCAGAACACCACCATGCCCAAGGGAATCAAGTGGGCATACTTGAATGATGAGGCTCGGCTGTGGCATCAGATACTTAGCAACTTCATTATGCTGAGTACTCACGAGACCGATATACCTGCCGCTATGATCACCCTCTTATGGTGTGTGATGTAGGATAAGGACCTGTACCTGCCACGCTTTATCCGGTTCTACATGGCCAGGGTCCATGTCCGAGGCACTCTTCCCTTTCCATATTTGATCACACAGCTAGGCCGTCGAGCTGACATTTTATTCCTGTGTGTTCCGCCCTTCTTTTATATTATGATGTTCTTTACTTTGTTTTAATCTATATGTTCGATTATAGAATATAGATGCATACCAAAAGAGTGATTGAGGCCATTGTTTGATTTTAGCTCACTTATCCCAAAATAACCTACCCTTCACATCACCCTTGTTAGCCCCCTTGAGCCTTTAAATCCCCTTTTATTCTATTAGCCACATTACTAGCCTTAAGCAGAAAAACGAAATAAAATCCCAAGTTGAATCCTTGGTTAGCTTAAGATAGAAAATTATGTATAGTTTAAATGTGGGAAAACCTATTGGGAACATGGATGATAGAAACAAAAAGGGTAGAAGGTTGAAAAAGAATAAAGATGTTTCAAAATAAGAATTTTTGGGAAACATGCTCATGTGAAGTTAAAGAAATTAAATCACCATATGCATTAAAAAAAATGTTATGAATAAAGGGGACACAAAAAGAACTCCCCAATTATGAAATAAAGCAATGCACATGGGATAAAAATAAATATTGAGGCATGAGCATGTAACATCAAAAGTGAGAAAAACATGGGAAATTAGATAAAGAAGCTTTGCTTTACAACATATGTATGTTAGGTGAGATCTTAGACTAATCAAGGATTCACTTAATTAGCTCACTTAGGCTTATACATATACCCTTATCTTTACCTTGGCCCCATTACAACCTTAATTAAAGACCTCATGATTTTGGTATGTCTATATTCTATAATTGTTGATTGGTTAGATGAAAAACAAAGTTATAGAAAGAAAGAATAAAAAGAAGAATAGAGTGATTAACCCAATAAACACTGAGTGATTAGAGAGTAAACACAAAATCCAGTGAGGGTTCAATAGCTCATTAACATATATCTCTGCTTAAATTATTAATTGTCTTGCAAGTGTTTTTTTAAAATGTTTTTCTCTCCCATCTCAGTTGTAAAGGCACTTTATCACTATCTAAGGCTTAGTTATATATATATACATGACTCCTTGAGAATGTGAATTAATTTAACTACATGCAAGCTTTATATTCAAGTAAATAAAAATTAGAATTGCATGATGCATCATTCATCTAGGTAGTTGCATTTAGATTAGATTGCATTGCATGACATTCCACCACTTTAACCTTACTTTTTACCTTGGATTTAGCATGAGTACATGCTATTGTTTAAGTGTGGGGAGGTTGATAAACCCATATTTTATGATATATTTTGTGCTTAATTTGAGTAATTTATTCAATCCTTCACCCACTTATTCATATTAATTGCATGGTTTTACTTTCCCTTCCTTATTATGTGATGTATGTGAAAAACATGTTTCCTATGCTTAAAATTAATTATTTTAATTACCCTTATTATCATTCGATTCCGTGATTAGTGTGTTGAGTAGTTTCAGATCTTCTAAGGCAGGAATGACTCAAAGGATGGAAAGGAAACATACAAGTGGCCACATGACTGACGCGACCGCGTGACAAGAAAAGCTCCGAATGACGCGACCGCGTGACCCACGCGAACGCGTGACAGAGGCCACGCACCAGAAATTGCAGAAAATGCTCCCAGCGATTTCTGAAGCCCTTTTTGGCCCAAATCCAAGTCCAGAAGGCATAGACCAGAGGTTATGAAGTGAGGGAATGTATCCATTCGAGAAAAGCTCGCCAATTAGTTACTTTTCATGATTTAGATTTAGTTTAGAGAGAGATTCTCTCTCTCTTTTAGGATTAGGATTTAGGATTTTTCTCTTTAGGAGTAACTCTCGATCCCAGGTTTAATGTTCCTTTACTTTAAGCTTCCCTTTCACTTTTGTTCATCCCATTACTTTAGATGATTATTTACTTTGCAATTTGATTTATGAATTCTTCTATGTTACAGATTACTCTTTTGAATTAATGCTATTTGAGGTATTTCAGTTTAATATTGCTTTCTTTTATTTATGCTATTATTACTTTTACTCTGAAGACATTTTTATTCCAGTAGATTTACTTTTCTCCTTTTGATTTTGGTTAAGAAATTAGTAACTAAGGAGTTATCAAACTCAACATGATTGATAATTATTATCTTTGTTAATTGAATTGAACTTCAATAATCCCAATCTTTTCTTAGGAAATAAATAGGATCCAAAGATCAAGCCAATTAATCCCTTGACCTTCCTTTATCTTAGTAAAGGTTAACAAAGTGGAATAAAGATTCAATTCTCATCATCATTGATAAGGATAACTAGGATAGGACCTCCAATTTTTCATACCTTGTCAAAAGTTTACTTTACAGTATTTATTTATTTTGACTACCATTTAAATTATTTGTCATATTTATTCCTCACTCTCAACCCCGATTTACAATCTTTACATCCAATAATAAGAACATACTTCCCTGCAGTTCCTTGAGAAGATGACCCGAGGTTTAAATACTTCAGTTATCAATTTTTAAGTGGTTTGTTACTTGTGACAACCAAAACGTTTGTAAGAAAGGTTAATTGCTTCGTTTAGTAACTATACTTACAACGAGAGTTTACTATAACCTCTAAACCATCAATCTTAAGTTCTTCACCCATGACTCAGAGGTGGAAGCTTTTTCCTTTCCTTTCCTCTTTCTAAAGGTTTCTATGGCCTTAGGTGTCATAAATGGTTATGGAAAAATAAAAAGTAACGCTTTTACCACACCAAACTTAGAAGGTTTGCTCATCCTCGAGCAAATGAAGAGGAGAGGGAGTAGAAGCAGAAGAAAATAGATGAGATGGAGAGGTAGGAGTGGTTCGGCCAAGGGGGGTTTTAGGTGGTTAAGATGTGTGAAAAGGAAGGAATGATGGTTTGAATTTGAGTGGGTGGGTGTAGGTGGGTTGTATAATGGTTTTGGAGGAATAGTGGAGGTGATTAGTTGAGGTTATTTTGGAGAAGAGTGTTATGGAATGGTGGGAAGAGGAGAGAAGAAGAAGTGGGGTAGGTGGGGATCCTGTGGGGTCCACAGATCTAGTGGGGTCAAGGACTTAGCATCCCTGCTCCAATTAGGCGTGCAAAACGCCCTTTGTATGCAATACTGGCGTTTAACGCCAGACTGCTGCCTGTTTTTGGCGTTAAACGCCCAAATGTAGCCTGTTTCTGGCGTTTAACGCCAGGTTGATGCTTGTTTCTGGCGTTAAACGCCAGCTTGGTTCTTGTTTCTGGCGTTAAACGCCAGACAGATGCTTGTTTCTGGCGTTTAAACGCCAGAATATTCTTCCTCCAGGGTGTGCTATTTTGAATGCTGTTTTTCATTCTGTTTTTTATTTTTCAGTAGTTTTTATGACTTCACATGATCATCAACCTAAAGAAAACATAAAATAAGAATGGAAAATAAATAGATGTAATTAAATAACATTGGGTTGCCTCCCAACAAGCGCTTCTTTAATGTCAATAGCTTGACAGTCATCTCTCATGGAGCCTCACAGATGTTCAGAGCATTGTTAGGACCTCCCAACACCAAACTTAGAGTTTGAATGTGGGGGCTTTGGTTGACTCTGTAACGGCCCAACTTCCAACATGTCATGATCATACTAAAAGTTGAACGTTACCAACTTGTTTCCCCAACTTAAGTAATATTTAATAAATATAAGCTTGTTCGTTGTTAACACCTCGCGAGTTTCAAGTAATTTTTTTTAAAACAATAGTAGTTTAGAGTTGCGTACATATAGTATAACAACGAAACATGAGTACACACATTCAAAGAATAGTAGAAGGCAATACATAGAATATCACACCATAATATACATCATAATACAGAAGCAGCTCAGTTATACCAGTAAGGAATTATAACACAACATCCTTTAGTTAGTGACTCATATAATATATACACATATATACATAAGACATCCCGGGGCCTAGCCTGTCCAAAAGCCCCTAAGCTGGCACCCAGACTAGCCTAACTCTATGACATGCCTATTTCCCTCTGAGCATGCTAGTAAAAGTGAGGGAGATACTCTAAGGTACCGGAGTTAGAGTGGACGCCTCAAAGGTCTCCTCGTCTCTGATCCAAAAGCCCCTCATAGAAAACCTTTGGGCAAGTGATGATGCCTTCTCGCTGGTGCCCCCATCTGGCTCATTGCTGCCAGAAGAGATATCCTCGATCTCAGGATCACGTACTATATAATTACGTACACAAGGTGCTGCACATTAGATGTAATACTCGTAGCTGCGCACTGGGTCGTCGTGGATGTACGAATGATTAATCTCGTAGGGCATGACTCCCGTGTCCATCTGAAGAGGTGTAAGGGGTAAGAACTGGGGAGTTCTTAGTAAAGTCGGGGTTTTTAGTTATGTCCATTTATAATATCCGTTTGCAAGTTTCTAAATCCCTTGAAAATCGATGGTTTAACAATCAAATATTCAAAACCTTTTTAAAAGAAATCAGTTAATTAACCATAAATCCAAACTTTTCTTCCAGATAAAAGAATCTTAAAAGTTTCCTAATGGTATGAATTACCAACTTGTCCCAAGCATAGGTTCAATTAAGTCTATGCTGTAAGAGTTTGATTTTTCATACTTAACTAGATTATAAACATAAAAGAAGTTACCTACGCAGTATAAATGATCATCTTATTCCAAGCATAGGTTCACTAAGTCTATGCTGAACCAGTCAGATACTTTATACAGAACTAAACCTCAAACATACCAGCCATGGCCTTAGGCCCAAACAACTCAATCAACATCCAATCACCACAATCCAAATAATTAGTTACAAACACAAGTAATGAGGTTCAAACACAATCAAGAACAGTTACGTCAAGTATAGCAGTTAGCAATTAAACAAAGTTGTTCACATAGGCAAACTAATTAAAATATGCACAAACAAGTATGATGCATGTCTGGTCCTACTGCAGGTAATGAGCTCATTTGTCGATTTCGACCCGCACCCAACGCAATCCGACCCTCCAAGTCAGATAAGGCCTTCCCAGAACTTAATCCCAGATTAAGTACTGCATACCTTCTACCAAGTACTCTCGACTTGCAAGGCTGGTATTTGATCAAATCTCAATATACCGCAGGTATGCGAGTCAGGCCTCTACCAAGCATTCAGCTTGCAGGGCTGGTACATCTCTACCGCAGCCTGTCTGGGAAGCAACATCACAATACGGGCGTTCCCGCATGATATTCACAAGCATCGCCCGACGGCTCATAAGTCACATATAAGCATTCTTTTCATCACTCATCAATCATCTTTATCATCTTTCCACAATCTTAATTCAAGCATCATAACATCACAGTGATCTCATTTCACAGTTCTCTATTTACTCTGTAAGGTCAAGCACACTGCTATATAGCTTTTAACTCCTTTTCTTACCAACATGTATGAAAGTTTCTAAAACCTTTTTCATTACCATACTTACCTCCATACTTTCTCTTGAACTTTTCCTTAGGTGTTTAATAAAGAGAATTAAAGAATTTTGGACTCAAAACTGCCTTCCCGAGGCTTTTAGGAAAAACTGTCTTTTTATCAATATTTTATTATTATTAATAAAATAATATTATTAATAAAATAATATTAACAATAAAATAATATTTTAATATTTTAATAATAAATAATAATATTTTATTCAACTTTTAAAAATTACATCTTGATCCCTGAACTTTTTGGAAATTGCATTCTAACCCCCTTAACTTTTAATATTTGCACTTTAGCCCCTTCACTTCTTATTAATTAATTTTCAACCCCAAACTTTTTAATAATTTCATTTTGACCCCAAAACCATCAAAATAAACGTTTCACATCATTCAAAAACCAAAAACACTTTTCTGAAAGTTCAACAGATTTCTACTTGATTTTCAGCTAGTTTTTTAATTTTTTGGTAACCGATTTTTACCTGATTTTTACCAAACCAAAGAGCAATGTTTCAGCCATCAAATACAAATCAAATAAGCATCAAATGTCATGAATTTCATGGCTGGAAAGCCACGTTTTTCCAGCATCATCAACATAAACTTTAAAACCATCATAAACTTGATTTTCAACCATTAAACAACAAGATTTCATGATCAAACCACCACACAAACACTCAAAATCAAGCCTCAAGCAACAAGATCTGATTTAACACTTCAAGAACACAACCAATCATTGATTAATTTACCAAACCTTACCTCCTTTGCTGCTGCCAAAAGTTGAGCCAAAAACAAGCTTGCAAAAGCACTTTTACGCCTATTTTAACATCAAAAACAACTTTAGAACCATATGAACCATGAAGGCTGAAGCTTCATGATGGTGAAAAGAAGGTTTTCCTCACCTCAAGACAGCTAGAAATCACGTTTTCTTAGAGCCTATGGTGATTGAACAAGAGATCCTAAGAGAAAACATGAAGAAAACATCATCAGCTTGAGTTTCCACCATGGTTGAAACTTCAAGGAGGAGGAGCAGCCATGATGCCTTGATTTACTCCATGAAAATTGACATAGAAATGAAGAGGAGGAAGAGGTGATCATTTTGGTCGGATTAGATTTTTGATAGGGTTTTAGTTTGAGAAAGAATGGAGAAAGAAGCTTGAAGCTTTCATGGAAGTTCTCTTGGTTTCTCTAATGGAATTTTCAAATTTTGGCTTGTCTTGGAAGAAAAGATGATGGTAATGATGAGTCTAGGGACCCATGGGGTTAGGATAAGCATTATCCTAAAGTTTGGTGTAAAAATATCTCAAGAAAGGATAATTACTAAAGCTAGATGTATTAGAATACAAGCGTTTCTTACTTTTTCCTTAAGAAACCTTTTCTTGGAGAGCAAGAAAGGAAACATGTGGTGGATAACTCTAGGAGAGCCACGTGTCACAGGGTGCTGACTCATCAGAGTTTAATAGTAAAATATAAGTTTGAAGATAATTACTAAAACTAGATACATCAGATTACACTACTAAAGGATAAGCATGAATGTTAATAGTATAAATGATACTAGTAACATGATAATCATGAGAATAAACGATATATGATGAAGCATTAGCATTGCTAAGTTCATCTGAGAATGCCGGTATTATCCATTACCGGTAGATTTCTAGCTCAGTTATTATATTACTAAACATAGATCAATAGTAACCACATTAGAGAAAATAATAATATAATATTCCAAATAAAATAATAATATATGAATATTATATTAATATAATTTTTTTCTCGAAATTCGAGACCGGCTTGTCACATAGAGACTAACCACGGAAATCAGAATTTTGAAATCCGGACTTGAAGTGGTCAAAAAACGCAACTTTTCGCGACGTGCCTGCTTAGATTAGGAAAGGTGTCTGGTGCAGTCAAGCTGCTGACTCAGCAGCTTGATGACATAGCACCTGTGCAGTGGAGGTGCTTATAAGTACTAAAATTCCTAAAAATCCCATAAAAATTCCGTTTGATCCCCAAAAAATGTCGTTTCTTTGAGGCTAAAGGCTAGGCCGTTACATTCTACCCTCCTAAAAGAAAATTTTGTCCTCAAAATTTCAATTACCTCTAAAAAGAAACGGATAGTCTTTCCTCATCTTGTCTTTTAGTTCCCATTTGTACTCTTTAATACTACTTTGTTCCCACACCACCTTAACCAATGGTACTGTTTTCCCTTTTAGCTGTTTGTCACTTCGTTCCACAATTCTGGCTAGTAAAGTTTGATATGTTAAGTCGGCTCGTAGCTGTGCTGTCTTTGGTTGTAAAATGTGGCTTTTGTAGGGATTATATTTCTTGAATTGTGTAACAGGAAAAATATCATGAAGGTTTGACAAATAAGAAAGGAGGGCTATTTGGTATGCTACTAGATCGACTCTTTTAAGAACTTGAAAAGTACATAAGTATCGTGGACTCAATTTCTTAGTTCTAAGAGCTCCACCTATCCCGATCGTAGGTGTCACTCTTAAGAAAATATGGTCACCATCACTAAACTCTAAGGGCCTATGCCTAATATTTGCATAGCTATTCTGTCGACTTTGAGCAGTTTGAATCTTCTATTGAATGTGCTTAATCCATTCAGCAGTCTCTTGTACTAATTCTGGCCCCAAAATCCTACCTTCATCCTTGTCATATCAAAATAATGATGACTGACACTTTCTCCCGTATAGGGTTTCATATGGTGCCATTTTGATACTTTGTTGATAACTATTGTAATAAGCAAACTCAACCAACAACAAATATTTGTCCTAGTTACCTTGCTAATCTTTCACCCAAGATTTCAACATATCTTCCAAAGTATGAATCGTTCATTCTATCTACTCATCAGTCTTTATGTGATATGTTGTACTAAAATGCAGCTTTGTCTCTCTTATTCCTAGTTTTAAACTTTCAAAAGCCGAGGATCATTTCTTCTTCCTTGATCATCATCTAGGATATGCCCAGATTCTTTCGACTTAAATCATCTGCGTTTACTTTCACCTTTCCAAGATGGTAACTTAACTTAAAGTCATAATCTTTCAAGAATTTATCCGTTGCCTCTATCTCATATTAAGGTCTTTCTGATCAAAGATATACTTCATACTCTTATGATCGGAGAAAAATTTCAATTGAGCTCCATGCAAATAGTGTCTCCGGATCTTGAGTGCAAAAACCACTGCCACCAATTCTAGATTATGTGTCGGATAATTCTTTTCATGAAGTCTCAGCTGTCTCAAAGCATATGCCACTATATTCCTATGCTGCATCAATATGCATCCAAATCTCTTTAAAGAAGCATTATACTACACCTCAAAAGGTTCCTGTGGGTCTGGTAACACCAAAACTGATGCCGTCGTCAACTTTTTCCTTTAAAGTTTCAAAACTTTCTTCGCACTTTTTGTCCATTCAAACGAAACTTCCTTCCTTGTGAGGTAAGTCAAGGGTAAAGTTATCTGTGAAAAACCTTCAATAAACCACATATAATATCCTGCTATCCTTAAGAAACTACGAATCTCCGTAACTGTCATGGGTTTTTTTTCCATTGTACCACTGCCTCGATCTTTGAAGGATCTACCGTTATACCACCTTGTGCGATCACATGTCCCACGAATGCCACTTTTACCAAACAAAACTCACACTTTAATAGTTTCACATACAGTTTCCATGCCCTTAGTATCTAGTTCGAAAGGCAGTCTTAGCTATATCCGAGTCCTTCACTCAAATTTGATGGAACCCGATCGCAAATCAATCTTAGAGAATACTGTCGTACCTCTCAGCTAGTCCATTAAATCATCTATCCTCAGTAGTGAATACTTATTCTTGATTGTAATATTTTTAGTTGCCGAGAATCTACACACAATCTCATCCCACCATCTTTCTTCTTTACTAGTTACACATGAGCTTCCTACGGTAATACACTCAGACGAATAAAATTCATTCTCAATAACTCATCTAACATTTTTTTTCAACTCTGCCAGTTCCAATGACGACATCTGATATGGTGCCATAGAAATTGGTCCAGTTCCAGGCACTAAGTCAACACTAAACTCTCTCTCCCTGGTGTGGAAACTGAATTATGTCATCCGAGAAAACATCAAAAAACTCCTTCACCTCTCGAATTTTTTTCCAAATCTTGTTTACTACTCTCTGAGCTAGTAGATAATAGAACATATCCCTCAAACTCATTACTACTAAAGGTAACTCTTAGGAAATTCAAATAAAAGGTACAAGACTCAACTCACTCAATATGCATGCCAAATGTTGGGAATATAGCATTTCGTTTAAAACAATCAAGGAAAACATGATGATTAAACAACCAATCTAGACCTAAGATAATATCTATACCACATAAAGGCAAGTCGACCAGGTCATGTATGAAAGTCCTAGCCTTAATAACAAAAGGTACCTGTTGAAACACTCGTCTAGTCAAGGCATTCTGAAATATAGTTGTATGGACAATCAGATCATAATTTAACACAGTAGAATCTAATCCCAACTCATGCACAATAGTCGCAGAAATAAAAGAATGTGATGCACCAGAGTCATACAATACAGTTAAGAGTCGAGATTTGACATAACACTGACCTTGGATTAGGGAGTCTGATTTCATAGCATCGTCAGCAGTCATAGCAAACACACATCCTTGCTGTCGTGGCCTATCTACACCTTATATTGGCTTCTTCGGACAATCCCTTGCTATGTGTCTAGGCTGACCACAAGAGAAACAGATAATACCTATAGACTGACAAGGTCTAGCTCCTTGCTCCTTTCCACTCTGCCTACATACTCGTCGCACTTGTGCCTGCTGTGATTGTGGTTCACGAAATTGTGATCATCAATGGCGCCATCAACATGGTACGCTCAATTGTAATCTCAACTTTTTATCACAACTTCGCACAACTAACCATCCTCCAAGCCATTCCTGCCCTATAATCTCTGAAAGCACTTAACACACATATCAAGATATCTAATGGTGATAAGAGAGGATTAATAATAAGCAATTATAAGATCAAAGAAGCATGTTTTCAATCTAAACACATAATTAGGAAGGAAATATAAAACCATGCAAATAGTATGAATAAGTGGGTAAAGAGTTGATGAAATCCACTCAATTGAGTACAAGATAAACCATAAAATAATGGTTTATCAACCTCCCCACACTTAAACATTAGCATGTCCTCATGCTAAGCTCAAGAGAAGCTATAAAGAAATAAAGAGGAATGGTAAAATGCAACCTATCTATATGAATGCAACTACATGCAAAATGTTTCTACCTACTTGGTTAAAAGTAAACAAATCTTTTAAGAACAAATATGAACTGGATTTGACTAATTCAAATCATGAAAATGAAGTTCAAATAGACTTGTAGAAGAAAATAGCTCATGAAAGCAGGGAACAAGAAATTGAGCATCGAACCCTCACTGGTAGTGTATATACTCTAATCACTCAAGTGTTTAAGGTTCGATTCTCTCAATTCTCCACTATCCTTGCTTTCTAAGGCTTGCTTTTCATCTAACAATCAACAAAAATTTAATGCACAAATACACATATCAAGAGGTCTTTTAAGGGTTGTAATGGGGTTAGGGTCAAGGTAAGATTGCATTTGGCCAAGTGGACTAAAATCTGAATCCTTAATTAACTTAAACTTTCCACCTAACTTAAACAATCCATGTAATCATAATACCACATCCAACTATCCATCAACCATGTTTTCCACATTATTCATGCATTCTAATTCTAAGTACTGTACATATGCATTGCTTTCACTTACTTTGGGGCATTTTGTCCCCTTTCTCTTATTTGCACTTTTTCTTTTCTTTTTCTCTCTTTTTTTTCTCTCTTTATATATATATATAATTTTTTTTCTTTTGTTTTTCTCAATGCATATGATTAATTTATTGAATGCATGAACATGTCCTAAATATTTCTTTCACATTTTTAGAAAATTCTAACATACTCAATTCTCAAACCAAATATTTCCAAACCTAATTTCCCACACTTAAATCATAAGCACTCTCACTAGCCTAAGCTAACTAAGGATTCAAATTAAGGACATTATTATTTTTCGCTTAGAGTTAATGATGTGCTAAAGTAAATAACAAAGGGGTAAAATAGGCTCAAATTGGTTTTCAAGGGATAATGAAAGGTAAGGCCATATGGGTATGTAAACTCAGTGAAACAAAGGCCTCAATCATGTAAGTGTATGCATACATCAAATTATGGAAATATAGAATTAAGCAAGACAAAGATCACAATTTTAGAGAGAAAAATACACACCAAAAATAAAATATTTGTTGAAAAAATGCAACCAATTAAATAGGCTCAAAAATCTCATAGGTTTTGTGTGTTCAAGCTCTAAACCATGTTCCAGTATAATATCTCTTCAAACAAGTGTAACATTAAATTTTATTCAAATTAGTGAAATGCTCTAAAAATTTTCTTTTAAAAAGAAAATGTTACTTCAACCAAGTGGTAAAATATGCAAAAAAATCAAACAAATATGCAATCAAACATGCAAATGCAACAATCAAACAAATAAAATAAAGAATTTGGTGTTGAGTCAAGAAATAACCAACCCATGGAGATCAGTATCGACCTCCCCACACTTAAAGATTGCACCGTCCTCGGTGCATGCTGAGATGTGCAAGTGGACGGGTTGTTCCAACTGATGCTTTACTTCAAGGATTGTGCAGATGGACTTGTTTGTCTTCCCTTTTAGAAGTTTCTCCCTTTTTTCGTCTTCGGTGGCCAGCCTGAAAGAAGAGAAAAAAAGAGGAACAGGAACCCAAAGAGATAGAATAAATAGAATATGGTTGGGTTATTGCCAAAGAATAAGGGTCTCAATTACATGGTAGCTACAACATGCAAGTGAGAAAAAAGTAGAAGTACATGGCAAATCAAGAGTGCAAAAATTTGCAAAAATAGGGAAGAGAGTGTGGGTAAGGAGAAATAATATAAATTCATGTCAATGTAAAAGTAATATAGGTATAAAAGGTTGGCATTGATATAAATAATATTACCTATCCAGAATAAAACAAGTCACTAAGCACCCAAAATAATTCAAGAGAAGATGCAACAGTTAAATAAGAAAACTTGAACACCAATAATAATTTTAAAAATATGCAATGAATGAAAGTATGTAAATAAATTAAATAAAATAGAATGAGAGGGAAAAAGGATGAGAAGAAGAAAAAGAAAGTGAGAAAGGAGAGAGAAGGAAGAAATTAGGATTAGAAGAGAAAAGATAAGAAAATTGGCACTAATCTGGATAGGTTGTGCGACGCTGGCAACGCGGTCACGTGGGTGACGCGGTCGCGTGGTGTGCGATAAGGTTGGGTGACGCGGTCGCGTGGTCGACGCGATCGCGCGGGTGGTCTTATTTCCAAAACGACGCGGACGCGTCGGTGATGCGTTCGCGTGGCTGGGCTTGTGCTACTAGCACGGGTCCAGCCCAATTCCAGCTCAACTTTCGGCCATACACCCTTTTTACGCCGATTTCAGCTCACGCGGCCGCGTGGGTCACGCGGTCGCGTGGGAGGCCATTATTCCCATATGACGCGGTCACGTCAGCGATGCGGTCGCGTGGTACGAATTGTGCCACTGGCACGCCTCCAGCGCTGCTCCTGCATAACTCTCTGTTCATTTTTATTTTTCTCCCCTCTCCTTGCGACGCGGACGCGTCGCTGAAGCGGTCGCGTCCCGTGCTCGCTTTTTTTTTTTGGATCATCTAAAAAAAATGCAGAATGCAGTGTTAATATGAATGTGATGCAAAACTCCAGGTTCAATATAATAAAATAAAACTCGAAAATAAATAAAACTAAATAAAAATAAAAAATGAACGATCATACCATGGTGGGTTGTCTCCCACCTAGCACTTTTAGTTAAAATCCTTAAGTTGGACATTTGGTGAGCTCCCTGTTATGGTGGCTTGTGCTTGAATTCATCCAGGAATCTCCACTAATGTTTGTATCTCCAGTAACCTCCGGGATCCCAAACAAGGCGCAGAAAGCCTTCAAGTAAGTTAAAGCAAGTGACCAGGCCCCAAGAGTGGTGATTGATAGAATGGATTCCGGGGTCCCAGACCTTGCCTTTGCACCCGTCTTTTGGTTGAGAAATATTGTTCCATCCGGGTGGCAAGCAGTCTGAATTCTCACGTAAGTGGCCAATCAACTTCCTAGACCCATTCAGTTGAGCTTTACACCAACCTTTGCATTTAAACTTAAAGCTTCCAACCATGATGAACCTTGCAGGATAATTCTTACCACTGACCATCTTCCTCTTATTCTTAATACCACAAAGAGCTCTAAGTTGACCATCCGTCTCCAGTAGCCCATATTCAAGTGGGATTAGAAAGCTAGGAGATATGAAATTTACTCACTTGAATGTTGTGAAGGATGATGGCAACTTAGGGGGAGGTATTTTTAATGAAATTGCAAGTTCTACTCCCTTGTGCTCTTCTCTGATAATTACCACCTCTTTGCAAGCTTCTTCAATTTCAACCTCTTCCTCTTGGTATCTTTCTTTCAATTCAATCCCCTCTTCATTGCTTTCCAAGGGCATGGGAGGTTGTGCTTCCTCTTCTTGAATCTCCATCTCTTGATTAACCTCTTCCAAGTCTTCAACTATGATATGCTTTGGAGGTTGTACACCCTCTTCAGCATCAATTTCAACCGTCTTGGAAGGAGGCTCTATATCTTGACTTTCCCATGGAGGTTCTGCATCTCCTAAGTCTTCAACCACTTCTTCTTCTTAAACAATGACCGCGTCTTCCACTTGTTCTAGTACGAATTCATTCTCTTTCTTGTCCACTGGGGTTTCTGGTATCTCCTTTATGCTACACTCTTCACTAGACTATCCACATGGAGCTGTGACTGATCCTTGTATATTTGAGCACCTAGAAGCCCATTGAATTAATGCTTGCCCCAGTTGTTGAGTGGTTGCCTGAAATCGATCCACTGTTACTGTTTCCTTGAAACGATCCTTTGTCTCTTGATGCACTCGGTTATCATAGGTAGGATCATAGTGCTCTTGGATTGATGGATATGGAGATGGCAGATATTGAGGTGGTGGTGGGATGGAGAGATCATTCTGTGATTGAAAAGGAAGTGTACTAGAGCTTGAGGGTTGATTGTTAAAGGTATTTGGTGGTCTAATTTGGGCGGCTAGAGCTCGTATAGTAGAGTTTAGATCAGTGAGTGCTCTCTCCATGGAGGTTTGGGGTGGATCTATGTATGGTTCATTTGGTTCATAAGGTGGTTGGTATGGTGGATGTGGGTTAGGGTCATATGGAGGTGAATGGCGGAAAGAGGCTTGTGAGTATGGCGGTCCCAAGTTGTGTTGAGGAGGTTCATAGGCATATGATGGTGGTTGTTGATAGTCCATTGGAGGTGGTTGTTACCATGAGGGTTGATTAAATCCTTGTGGCTCATCCCATCTTTGATTGTTCCAACCTTGATGCCTATTCTCATTGTAATTTCTTCTTCCTGCAACATAATTGTAACCAGACTCATAGCCAAAGGGGTGAGAGTTCATAGTAGCAAATAAAAAATTAAAAACAAAAATAAAAATAAATTTAAATTAAAAGGTTATTTAAATTTTGAATTTAAAAATTAAATTTTGAAATTTGAATTTTGAAATTTTGAAATTTGAATTTTGAATTTTGAAAATTTTTTAATTTGAGTTTTGAAAAAAAAAATTTTAAATTTAAATTTTTGAAATTTGATTTTTGAAATAAGATAAGATAAAATAAAAATTTTAAAATAAAAACCAATAACCTCTTAACTTAAGAAAAAGCGAAAATAAAAATAAAAACAAATAAACAAGCAAAAATAAAATATTTACAATAACCAATAATAAGGCACACGTTTGCAATTCCCCGGCAACG
>NC_029794.2:50253969-50276936 GCF_000816755.2 Arachis ipaensis
AAGGGACGTTAAGGAACTCTTCTGCTGGGTTCCAAACTTATGGAGGTATGTTCTTATTATTGGTTATGAAGATTGTAAATTGGGGGTTTTGGAAGTTTGGGCAATGCGCACAGGTATATTTTCGAGCAATAAAAATAAATAAATAACTGTAAAATAAACTCTGGGCAAGGTATGAGAACCGGAAATCCTATCCTTGTTATCCTTATCAGATGTGATGAGAATTGGATTTTAATCCCACTTAGTTAAGTCAAGTGGACTAATTAGCTTGATTCTCAAGTCCTAGTCAACTCCTGTGGAGAGACTAGTGTTAGAGCAATCCTAGCTAAAGCAAAATCTGCCAATTTCAACCACTCCTGAGTTTGACAACTCAAGTGTTACCAATTACCTAACCAAAGCCAAAAGGAAGAAAATATCTAAATTAAATTAAAAGCAAAGCAATCTTAAATCTGAAATACCTCAAATAATATTAATTAAGAAAATCATAACATGAATGTAGCATAAGCCAAATAGGCAACATAACTAATATAAGCATTAAAGTATCTGAACGTAAGAGATAAATATAAAGTAAAAGAACGTTGAACCTGGGATTTGAGAGTCACTCTAAAACTAAGAGAAATCCTAAATCCTAATCCTAAAAGAGAGGAGAGAACCTCTCTCTCTAAAAACTACATCTACTCCTCAAATTGTGAATATGAGAGCCTCCTCATGAATGGATGCATTCCCCCACTTTATAGCCTCTAATCTGTGTTTTCTGGACCACAAACTGGGTCAAAAATTGTCAAGAATTCGCTGGGTTCGAATTTTGCCACGCTGGATTTCCGTCATTGCGATGCGGCCGCATGAATCACGCGGTCGCGTCAACTAGCGTCAAGGAAACTATAGCATATTATATATCAAATCGAAGCCCCAGACGTTAGCTTTCCAACACAACTGGAACCGCGTCGTTTGGACCTCTGTAGCTAAAGTTATAGCCGTTTGAGTGCAGAGAGGTCAGGCTGGACAGCTTAGCAATTTCTCCAACTTCTTGTATTCCTTCCACTTTTGCATGCTTTCTTCCCATTCTCCAAGCCATTCCTGCCCTATAATCTCTGAAAGCACTTAACACACATATCAAGGCATCTAATGGTGATAAGAGAGGATTAATAATAAGCAATTATAAGATCAAAGAAGCATGTTTTCAATCTAAACACATAATTAGGAAGGAAATATAAAACCATGCAAATAGTATGAATAAGTAGGTAAAGAGTTGATGAAATCCACTCAATTGAGTACAAGATAAACCATAAAATAGTGGTTTATCAGTTTAACAATCAAATATTCAAAACCTTTTTAAAAGAAATCAGTTAATTAACCATAAATCTAAACTTTTCTTCCAGATATAAGAATCTTAAAAGTTTCCTAATGGTATGAATGACCAACTTGTCCCAAGCATAGGTTCAGTTAAGTCTATGCTGTAAGAGTTTGATTTTTCATACTTAACTAGACTATAAACATAAAAGAAGTTACCTACGCGGTATAAATGATCATCTTGTTCCAAGCATAGGTTCATTAAGTCTATGCTGAACCAGTCAGATACTTTATACAGAACTAAACCTCAAACATACCAGCCACGGCCTCAGACCAAACAACTCAATCAACATCCAATCACCACAATCCAAATAATCAGTTACAAACACAAGTAATGAGGTTCAAACACAATCAAGAACAGTTACGTCAAGTATAGCAGTTAGCAATTAAACAAAGTTGTTCACATAGGAAAACCAATTAAAATATGAACAAACAAGTATGATGCATGTTTAGTCCTACTGCAGGTAATTAGCTCATTTGTCGGTTCCGACCCACTCCTGACGCAATCCGACCATCCAAGTCAGATAAGGCCTTCCTAGAACTTAATCCCAGATTAAGTACTGCATACCCTCTACCAAGTACTCTCGACTTGCAGGGCTGGTATTTGCTCAAATCTCAATATACCATAGGTATGCGAGTCAGGCCTCTACCAAGCATTCAGCTTGCAGGGCTGGTACATCTCTACCGCAGCCTGTCTGGAAAGCAACATCAGAATACGGGTGTCCCTGCATAATATTCACAAGCATCGTCCGAAGGCTCATAAGTCACATATAACCATTCTTTCCATCACTCATCAATCATCTTTATCATCTTTCCACAATCTTAATTCAAGCATCACAACATCACAGTGATCTCATTTAACAGTTCTCTATTTACATTGTAAGGTCAAGCACACAGCTATATATCTTTTAACTCCTTTTCTTTCCAACATGTATGAAAGTTTCTAAAACCTTTTTCATTACCATACTTACCTCCATACTTTCTATTGAACTTTTCCTTAGGTGTTTAATAAAGAGAATTAAAGAATTTTGGACTCAAAACTGCCTTCCCGAGGCTTTAGGAAAAACTTTCTTTTTATCAATATTTTATTATTAATGATAAAATAATATTATTAATAAAATAATATTTTATTTAACTTTCAAAAATTACATTTTGATCCCTGAACTTTTTGGAAATTGCATTCTAACCCCTAAACTTTTAATATTTGCACTTTAGCCCCTTCACTTCTTATTAATTAATTTTCAATCCCAAACTTTTTAATAATTACATTTTGATGCCAAAAACCATCAAAATAAACGTTTTCACATCATTCAAAAATGAAAAACACTTTTCTAAAAGTTCAACAAATTTCCACTTGATTTTCAGCTAGTTTTTCAATCTTTTCGGTAATCAATTTTTACCTGATTTTTACCAAACCAAAGAGCAATGTTTTAGCCATCGAATACAAATCAAATAAGAATCAAATGTTATCAATTTCATGGCTGGAAAGCCACGTTTTTCCAGCAGCAACAATAGAAACTTTAAAACCATCATAAACTTGATTTTCAAGCATTAAACAACAAGATTTCATGATCAAACCACCACACAAACACTCAAAATCAAGCCTCAAGTAACAATATCTGATTTAACACTTCAAGAATACAACCAATCATTGATTAATTCACCAAACCTTACCTCCTTTGCTGCTGCCAAAAGTTGAGCCAAAAACAAGCTTCCAAAAGTACTTTTACGCCTATTTTAACATCAAAAACAACTTTAGAACCATATGAACCATGAAGGCCGAAGCTTCATGATGGTGAAAAGAAGGTTTTTCTCACCTCAAGACAGCTAAAAATTAAGTTTTCTTAGAGCCTATGGTGATTGAACAAGAGATCCTAAGAGAAAACATGAACAAAACATCATCAGCTTGAGTTTCCACCATGGCTGAAACTTCAAGGAGGAGGAGGAGCAGTTATCATGCCTTGATTTACTCCATGAAAATTGATATAGAAATGAACAGGAGGAAGAGGTGATCATTTTGGTTGGATTAGATTTTTGATAGGGTTTTAGTTTGAGAAAGAACGGAGAAAGAAGCTTGAAGCTTTCATGGAAGTTCTCTTGGTTTCTCTAATGGAATTTTCGAATTTTGGCTTGTCTTGGAAGAAAAGATGATGGTAATGATGAGTCTAGGGACCCATGGGGTTAGGATAAGCATTATCCTAAAGTTTGGTGTAAAAATATCTCAAGAAAGGATAATTACTAAAGCTAGATGTATTAGAATACAAGCGTTTCTTACTTTTTCCTTAAGAAACCTTTTCTTGGAGAGCAAGAAAGGAAACATGTGGTGGCTAACTCTGGGAGAGCCACGTATCACAGGGTGCTAACTCATCAGAGTTTAATAATAAAATATAAGTTTGAAGATAATTACTAAAACTAGATACATCAGATTACATTACTAAAGGATAAGCATGAATGTTAATAGTATAAATGATACTAGTAACATGATAATTATGAGAATAAAAGATATATGATGAAGCATTAGCATTGCTAAGTTCATCTATGAATGCCGGTATTATCCATTACCGGTAGATTTCTAGCTCAGTTATTATATTCGTAAACATAGATCAACATTAACCACATTAGAGAAAATAATAATATAATATTCCAAATAAAATAATAATATATGAATATTATATTAATATAATTTTTCTCTCAAAAAACGAGACCGGCTCGTCACATAGAGACTAACCACAGAAATCAAAATTTTGAAATTTGGACCCGAAGTGGTCCAAAACTGCAACTTTTCGCGACGTGCCTGCTTAGATTAGGAAAGGTGTCTGGTGCAGTCAAGCTACTAACTCAGCAGCTTGATGACATAGCACCTGTGCAGTGGAGGTGCTTATATGTACTAAAATTCCTAAATATCCCATAAAAATTCCGTTTGATCCCGAAAAAATGTCGTTTCTTTGAGGCTAAAGGCTAGGCCATTACAGACTCTGCAGTGAGAGAAGCTTTTCATGCTTCCTCTCCAATGTTACAGAAGGAGATCCTTGAGTTTTAAACACAAGGTTGTCCTCATTCAGTTGAAGGACCAACTCTCCTCTGTCCATATCAATAACAGCTTTTGCTGTGGCTAGGAAGGGTCTTCCAAGGATGATGGATTCATCCTCATCCTTCCCAGTGTCTAGGATTATGAAATTAGTAGGGATGTATAGGCATTCAACCTTTACTAACACGTCCTCTACTAGTCCATAAGCCTGTTTTCTCGAGTTGTCTGCCATCTCTAATGAGATTCTGGCAGCTTGCACCTCAAAGATCCCAAGTTTCTCCATTACAGAGAGTGGCATAAGGTTAATGCCTGACCCCAGGTCACACAGAGCCTTCTCAAAGGTCATCGTGCCTATGGTACAGCGTATTAAGAATTTACTAGGATCCTGTTTCTTTTGAGGTAATTTCTGTCTATCCAATGCATTCAATTCATTGGTAAGCAAGGGAGGTTCATCTTCCCAAGTCTCATTACCAAATAATTTGGCATTCAGCTTCTTGATTGCACCAAGATACTTAGCAACTTGCTCTTCAGTAATGTCTTCATCCTCTTCAGAGAAAGAATACTCATCAAAGCTCATGAAGGGTAGAAGCAAGTTGAATGGAATCTCTATGGTCTCTGTATGAGCCTCAGATTCCTTTGGTTCCTCAAAGGGAAACTCCTTATTGGTCAGTGAACGTCCCAAGAGGTCTTCCTCACTAGGATTTATGTTCTTCCCTCCCCCTCTCTGGGTTCGGCCACACCAATTAAGGTTATGGCCTTGCACTCTCTTTTTGGATTCTCTTCTGTATTGCTTGGGAGAGTACTAGAAGGAGTTTCAGTGACCCTTTTACTCAGCTGGCCCACTTGTTCTTCCAAATTTCTAATGGAGGACCTTGTTTCATTCATGAAACTTAGAGTGGCCTTAGATATATCAGAGACTATATTTGCTAACCTAGATGGATTCTGCTCAGAGTTCTCTGTCTGTTGCTGAGAGGATGAAAGAAAAGGCTTGCTATTGCTAAACCTGTTTCTTCCACCATTATTAAAGCCTTGTTGAGGCTTTTGTTGATCCTTCCATGAGAAATTTGGATGATTTCTCCATGAGGGATTATAGGTGTTTCCATAGGGTTCACCCATGTAATTTACCTCTACTATTGCAGGGTTCTCAGGATCATAAGCTTCTTCTTCAGAAGATGCCTCTTTAGTACTGTTGGATCCAGCTTGCAATCCATTCAGACTCTGAGAAATAATATTGACTTGCTGAGTCAATATTTTATTCTGAGCCAATATGGCATTCAGAGTATCAATTTCAAGAACTCCCTTTCTCTGAGGCGTTCCATTACTCACAGGATTCCTTTCAGAAGTGTACATGAACTGGTTATTTGTAACCACGTCAATGAGTTCCTGAGCTTCTGCAGGCATTTTCTTTAGGTGAATAGATCCACTTGCAGAATGGTCCAATGACATCTTTGATAATTCAGACAAACCATCATAGAATATATCTAGGATGGTCCATTCTGAAAGCATGTCAGAAGGACACTTTTTGGTCAGTTGCTTGTATCTCTCCCAAGCTTCATAGAGGGATTCACCTTCTTTCTGTTTGAAGGATTGAACATCCACTCTAAGCTTGCTAACTTTTGAGGAGGAAAAAACTTGGCTAAGAAATCTGTGACCAGTTTATCCTAAGAGTTCAGGCTATCTTTAGGTTGAGAGTCCAACCATATTCTAGCTCTGTCTCTTACAGCAAATGGGAAAAGCATAAGCCTGTAGACCTCGGGATCAACCCCACTGGTCTTAACAGTATCACAGATCTGCAAGAATTCGGTTAAAAACTGAAAAGGATCTTCTGATGGAAGTCCATGAAACTTGCAATTCTGTTGCATTAGAGAAACTAATTGAGGCTTTAGCTCAAAGTTGTTTGCTCCAATGGCAGGGATTGAGATGCTTCTTCTATGTAAGTTAGAATTTGGTGCAGTGAAGTCACCAAGCATCTTCCTTGCACCTCTACCATTGTTATTGGTTTCGGCCATCTCTACTTCTTTTTCGAAAATTTCAGTTAGGTCCTCTCCGGAGTTTTGTGCTTTAGCTTCTTTTAGTTTCCTCTTAAGAGTCCTTTCAGGTTCAGGATCAGCTTCAACAAGAATGTTCTTATCCTTGCTCCTGCTCATGTGAAAAATAAGAGAATAGAAAATATGGAATCCTCTATGTCACAGTATAGAGATTCCTTTATGTGAGTAGAAGAAGAGGAGAATAGAAGAAGGAGAAGGATTTTGAAATAGATGTGATTGAAATTTATTTTGAAAAAGAAATTTAAAAAGATTTGATTTTGAAAATTAAAGTTGATTACTTGAGTAACAAGAAACAAAAAGATATGATTTTAAAATTTAAAGATTGAACCTTTCTTACTAGGCAAGTAACAAACTTAAAATTTTTTAATCAATTTTGAAAATATGAAAGAAAAAATGAAAAAGATTTGATTTTTGAAAAAGATTTGAAAAAGATAGAATTTTTAAATTGAAAATTTGATTTGACTCATAAGAAACAACTAAATTTTAAAAAGTTTTAAAAAAGTCAACTCAAATTTTCGAAAATTTATGAGCGAAATAAGGGAAAGATAATTTTTTTATTTTTGAGTTTTTAATTAAGAAAGAGAAAAACAACAAAAAGACTCAAAACATAAAAATTATGAATCAAAACACATGATGCATGCAAGAACACTTTGAATGTCAAGATGAACACCAAGAACACTTTGAAGATCAAGATGAACACCAAGAACTTATTTTTGAAAACTTTTAAGAAAAGAAATACATGCAAGACACCAAACTTAGAAATTTTCAATGTTTAGACACTAATAAATTGAAAATGCATATGAAAAACAAGAAAAGACACAAAACATAAAAATGCAAAGATCAAACAAAGGAGATCATCAAGAACAACTTGAAGATCATGAAGAACATATGATGAATTTTCGAAAATTAAAGAAAATTATAAAAGCATGCAATTGACACCAAACTTAAAAATTGACACAAGATTCAAACAAGAAACATCAATTTTTTTTTTGGTTTTTATGGTAAATTTTTTGGTATTTTTCGAAAATTAATTTTGAAAAAGAAAATAAGGATTTCAAAATTTGCTGAGAATTACAGGAATCATGCAATATTAGTCTAAAGCTCCGGTCCAGGAATTAGATATGGCTTACTAGCCAGCAAAGCTTTCAGTAAAAGCTACAGTCCAAAACACTAGACATGGCCAATGGCCAGCCAAGCTTTAGCAGATCATTACATACAAAAGCTAAATTGCTGAGAAAGACAAAGAAGCTCTTCTCTAATGATAGTTGAAACCTCGGTCCAAAGGATTAGACATGGCTTTACAGCTAGCCAGACTTCAACAGATCATCATGAAACTCTAGAATTCATTCTTAAAAATTCTGAAGAACATAGAATAATTTAATTTTAAAAAATTTTTTTTGAAAATTTTTTGATAATAAAAAGAATAAAAACAAAAACTTAAAATTAAAATAAAATTACCTAATCTGAGCAACAAGATGAACCGTCAGTTGTCCAAACTCGAACAATCCCCGGCAACGGCGCCAAAAACTTGGTGCACGAAATCGTGATCGTTCATTCCTTGGTAACGGCGTCAAAAACCTTATATGACGTTCATAATCTTAACTCTTTGTCACAACTTCGTACAACTAACCAGCAAGTGCACTGGGTCGTCCAAGTAATAAACCTTACGTGATTAAGGGTCGATCCCACGGAGGTTGTCGGCTTGAAGCAAGCTATGGTCACCTTGTAAATCTCAGTCAGGCGGATTGAAATGGTTATGGTGAATTGATAATTAAAATATAATTAAAATATAAATTAGGATAGAGATACTTATGCAATTCATTGGTGAGAATTTTAGATAAGCATATAGAGATGCCTTTGTTCCTTCTGAACCTCTGCTTTCCTACTGCTTTCATCCAATCATTCATACTCCTTTCCATGGCAAGCTTATGTTGGGCATCACCGTTGTCAATGGCTACATCCCGTCCTCTTAGTGAAAATGGTCCAAAATGCACTGTCACCGCACGACTAATCATCTGTCGATTCTCGATCATACTGGAATAGGATTCAGTAATCCTTTTGCGTCTGTCACTACGCCCAGCACTCGCGAGTTTGAAGCTCGTCACAGCCATCCCTTCCCAGATCCTACTCGGAATACCATAGACAAGGTTTAGACTCTCCGGATCTCAAGAATGGCCGCCAATAATTCTAGCCTATACCACGAAGACTCGGATCTCATGGAATGGAAGGCTCGGTTGTTAGGCAAGGCAACCATGTGTCATGAACCAGGAGGCTAAGAGATGCGCACTCAAGCTATTTCAAGTAGAACGGAAGTGGTTGCCAGGCACGCGTTCATAGGTGAGAATGATGATGAGTGTCATGGATCATCACATTCTTCAGGTTGAAGAACGAGTGTATATCTTAGAGAAGAAATAGGCTTGAGTTGAATAGAAAAACAATAGTACTTTGCATTAATTCATGAGGAAGAGTGATGCATTCGCATATTTGCTATATTAGCTAGTCAGTTTAGTTAGTTTTAGCTTAGTTTCATTCATTATCTTTGAAATAAACTAGCAATTTTATGAGTTTTACCTCCTTGCATTAAAACACCAAGAACTAGGTAAAACTGTTGGTCAAATTCATGCAAATATTCAAGGAGTTTATAAACAAGTTGATGTGAATGATTCCCTTGAAATTTTTGCATAAGATGGCAAGACTTTGAGGAAGTTTCTTTGGTTTATGATAGGTGAAGCAAGAAGGCAATGGATTGAGAATTGGAGCAAGAAGCCTTGAGAATACATCAAGCTTGGCAAGGAAGCAGAGGACTTGCACATTGCCAACTTGGGTTACTACTAGCGTGTTTGGTGATAACGCCAGCAGCCCTGGAAAGTTATTCCGGGAAGGGTTGCACGTTGCCAACTTGCACTACTACTTGAGTGCTTGGCAACAACGCCAAGAAGCAAAATTTGGCAAGAAGGATGAAGACTCATGCACGTTGCCAACGCCAAGAACAAGAGACGTGTTCCAAGGCAACGCAGCAAGCCTTGGATCTCCACCCATCGAGCACGTTGCCAACGCCAAGCTCCATTGGCGTGTTTGGTAACAACTCAAGGCAGCTTGGATGATGCCTCTCCAACTTAAGCACTTTGCCAAAATTGGGAAACATAGGCATGTTCAATGACAACGCCAAGCAGCAAGCATGGAGCCTTGAGGAAGGCTCGAGCACGTTGCCAACGCCAGGATACATAGGCGTGTTCATTGGCAACGCACCATACAATCAAGCAAAGCAACCCTGGGAAGTGATCCTGCACGTTGCCAACTCCAAGAAGAGTTGCAGTGTTTTGTGGCAACGCCAACCAAGGAGGCTGTCTAGGAAAGGAAGCCAGCGTTGCCAACGCTGAAGTGCATGGGCGTTATCCAAGGCAACGTAGCAAACAAGCTTGGAGAGCAACCCTCCCTCACTCGAGCATGTTGCCAATGCCAAGCTCTATAGGCGTGTTCCAAGGCAACGTGACAAGCAAAGTTGAAGGCTAGAAAGCAGCCCTGGAGGGAAGCAACAAGCACGTTGCCAACGTGCCAACAAGGGGGCGTGTTTGAGGACAACGCCAGCCCCATGTTTCAGCCTTAGGGGGCTTGGCACGTTGCCAACTTGGGAAGAGAGGGGCGTGTTCAGCAACAACTTCAATAAACTTGGCAGCCTGACCTTACCTTCTTTGAGGAAGCATAACTTGAGATAGAAAAATCCAATTAAGATGATTCCAAGTGCATTAGAAAGAAGACATTCTGAGATTTCCAATGATATATGATAGTCTATATTGAAGCAGAGGATTGATACTCAAATTCTGGGCAACATTAAGCATGAAAGTAGAGTCAAGAAGAAGAAAACCAAGTTGTTAGCAACAACTTGGGCTAACAACGCCCAGCACCAAGCCACCAGCTCAGGAAAATCACAAGCACGTTGCCAACGTGCTACAACACTGGCGTGTTTGCCAGTAACGCCCCTCAATGGGCCAGCAACATTATGAATGAGCTCCTTCTCCCCTGTTTAACAACACTTCTTCAATTGAACCAGGAATTCAACAAAGAGAAAGCCCACATTACTAGCCCAAATTAAAGATCTCTGAAGGAGTTTTAGGAGTAGTATAAATAGAGAAGAGTTTGATACTTTAGAGGACTTTTGCTTTTGAACTTGTTGTTAGACTTTTGACACTTAGACATTTTTCTATTACACTAGCAATTTCTATTCTCTGCTTTTTCTCACCGGTTTTCTATTTTGTTTTTCTTGCAACTTTGAATTACAGTTTTAAGAATTTCTTCTTCTTCTCCTTCATTCTTCTCTAAACCTAGTTTAATTTTCATCTATTGCAATTGTTGTTGAAATTGGAGCTATGATTCACTAAACCCTACTTTCATTAGGGGGAAGAGCTCTGCTTGTTTGAATGAATTGATAATTCTTCTTCTCCTTCTTAATTCAAGTGGTTAATCCAAGAGGAAACTCTTGTTCTTCAAAGATTCAATCACCATCGAGAGAGGGATTAATCTATATAAATTATGTGGTGAATTTGAGAAAGGAGTCACATAATTCAGTTTAGAGTTCATCCTTTCATGATTTCCTTGATCAACACACTTTGGTTGGTATGTGAGATGTAACCTTCCTTAGTTGAGATTCTGGAAGTTGTGTGGCTTTTGGTTTAGAAATTGAACTTCATCTCTTCTCATGAACAATTAGATCACGAGAGTAGCAATTGGTTGTGTTGAGAGAAGTTGAGTTACCAAGAGATTGGGACTCAATTACCCACAATTTGCCATGGATCTATACCCATGATTGAGAAGGGATTGATCAACATCAATTCATGAGAATTTGCATCTCTGATCCCTAATGATCTTCTCCATCATCAATTTTCATTTCTTTTGCTCTTTAGTTGTTTGAATACCCATTACCCAATTCCCTTCTACATTCTTGCAATTCATTATTCTTGTCATTTACATTCTGTTTCTGTATTTCTTGCTATTTACTCTTATGCTCTTTAAAATTCTGCAATCTTTACTTTCTTGCAATTTATCTTTAATGTCATTTATGTTTCTTGCATTTTAAGTTTCAGTTATTTACTTTCATCTTCTTTCCCTCTTCTAGTTCTTTAAATTTCATGCCATTTAAATTTTTGCAATTATGTTCAAAAATCACAAATCTCATGAAATCAAAACCATGTTTGCTTGACTAAATCTACCATTTAACTAAAGTTGCTTAATCTACCAATCTCCGTGGGATCGACCTCACTCTTAGTGAGTTTTATTACTTGATACGACCCGGTATACTTGCCGGTAATTACGTGAAATTAATTTTTTACGTATCAAGTTTTTGGCGCCGTTGCCGGGGATTGAATTAGATTGACAATGATTAAGTGAAGTGAAGATCTAGATCTAGCACTTTTTATTTTTGTTCTTTAACATTTAACTAACACACTAACTGTTTAAATTTTTGCTTAAGCCAACTAACATTTCACTTCAGCCATGGATTGAAGTGTTATTCCTTTCTGGTGTTGTGTGATTCTTATGCTTTGGTTGCATGTCAGGTACAAGGAGAACAATACCCACTTTTTGTGAACAAGACGAAAGAACCCTCAGAAGATTAAGAAGAGCTGAAAGAGGAAAAAACATAATTGGTGAGGAGGATTCAGAAGGAGAAGACCAAGTCATGGAGGGAAATTCACATAACCATGCTGAGGGAGCTACCAACACTAACAATCCAGAGGGAGTTGCCAACAATAACAACCCACCTCAAAGGAGAGTTCTGGCTTCTTACACTCTCCCAAATCCAAGACACTGTGGGAGCAGTATACTCGCCCCCAATGTTCATGCAAACAATTTTGAATTAAAGCCTCAACTCATCACCCTTGTGCAGAACAATTGCTCCTATGGAGGAGGCCCCCTTGAGGACCCAAATCAACACCTATCTGTCTTCCTAAGAATTTTTGAAACTGTCAAGACAAATGGTGTGCATCCAGATGTTTACAAGCTGCTATTATTCCCATTTTCTTTGAGGGATAAGGCATTTCAATGGCTAGAGACATTTCCCAAAGAAAGTATCAACACTTGGGATGATCTGGTGAATAAATTCCTATCCAAGTTCTATCCACCTCAGAGGATCATCAGGTTGAAAACATAGGTGCAAACGTTCACTCAAATGGATGGGGAAATATTGTATGAAGCATGGGAAAGATACAAAACCTTGATTAGAAAATGTCCACCTGAGATGTTCAGTGAATGGGATAAACTTCAAAATTTCTATGAAGAGTTGACTGAAAAATCTCAAGAATCTTTGGATTACTCTGCAGGAGGCTCACTACAATTGATGAATACAGCCGAAGAAGCTCAGAATCTCATAGACATGGTGACAAATAACCAATACTTCTTTGCTCATCAGAGGCAACGTCAACCCGTTCAAAAGAAAGGTGTGTTAGAACTAGAAGGAGTGGATACTATCTTGGCACAGAACAAGTTGATGCACCAACAAATCCAGCAACAAATGGAAATGATGGCTAAGAGAATAGATGGCCTCCAACTAGCTTCAGTGAGTACAACAAATCAGGCTTCAATTGAATGGGGTCAAAATGAAGCAGGCAATGTTGAGCAACAACAAGAACAAGTTCAATACATGTAAAACACCTCAAGTTCATTTCAAAATGACTTTCATGGTGGCACATACAACTCATCCTGGAGGAACCACCCCAACCTGAGATGTGGTGATAATCAAAACCAGTGGCAGAAGAACAACTCCAACCATTCCCGCAACACACACAACCAAAACCACTCATCCAACAACACTAACCAATACAAGAAACCACAAAACACATATCAACCACCTCACCACAATCCACAAACTAATCAAAATAGCATTTCCGCACTAACATCTAACCCCCAAAATTACCACACAACCCCTACAAACAACTTCCAGCAACCACATTCCACCCCATCATACCACCAATTGACCATCATGAAAGTAGACTTTCAAGTCTTGAGGTAGCCCTACAAGCAATTGCTCAGTCCACTCAAAGCTTGATCAAAGTGCAAGAAAGAAATGAAGCTACCATGAAGAGCCTTGAACGGCAAGTGGGACAACTGGCTAAACAAGCTGAACGGCCAACCAATATCCTCCCAAGTCACACAGTTCCCAACCCAAGAGAAGAATGCAAAGCTCTTCAGTTGAGAAGTGGCAAAGTAATTGGAGAAAGTCCTAACAAGGAAGCAACAAAAATCAAAGAGCAAGGCACATCAAGCAAGCAAGATGAAGACAAGATAGCAACACCTCAAGAAGGCAAAGAAGATGAAAAGCCACAAAGCAAGACACCCACTCCAGACAAACACCCCAATAACAAGGAAAGTGTGAACCGACAACAGGAGAACAAAAATGAAGGAGTGAAAGCCTATGTACCCAAGCTTCCATATCCAACCAGGATACACAAAGTGACGAAAGATCAACAATTCCCAAGGTTCTTGGAAATCTTTAAGAAACTTGAAATCAACATCCCATTGGCGGAGGCCTTGGAACAAATGCCACTATATGCAAAGTTTCTTAAAGAATTAATCACCAAGAAGAGAAGTTGGCAAGAGAAAGAAACAGTGATTCTCACTCAAGAGTGTAGTGCCATTATTCAAAGGGGACTACCACCAAAACTCATAGATCCAGGCAGCTTCCTCATACCATGCACAATTGGGAGTATAGCCATTGACAAATCACTCTGTGACCTAGGAGCAAGCATTAACTTAATGCCCCTTACCATGATGAAGAAAATGATGATAGAAGAGTTGAAACCCATAAGGATGTCACTCCAACTTGCGACAGATCTATCAAAATACCAAATGGTGTAGTTGAGAACCTCTTGGTGAAAGTGGGGAACTTCATATTCCCAGCTGATTTTGTGGTCCTAGATATGGACGAAGAGGGGAGCAACTCAGTTATCCTTGGAAGACCCTTTTTAGCTACAGCTAGAACAATCATTGATGTGGAAAAGGGAGAGATGATTTTCAGAGTACGTGATGAGCAAATGACCATAAATGTCTTTAAAGTAGTGCAACACCCCGTTGAGACAGAGAGTTGCATGAGAATTGATGTAGTGGATTCTTTGGTTGAAGAAGTACTTGAACTAAACCATCAAGTGAAACAGGAGGAAGTCCAGGACATCCAAGAACAAGAAGAGAACAAATTGGAAACTCCAGAGGAACCAAGTGAAGCTAAGAAAGAAGAGGCACCACAACAAGAGTTGAAACCACTACCCTCTCATCTTAAATATGCATTTCTTAGTGAAAAGGACAGCTTCCCAGTGATCATCAATTCTACATTGAGTGCTGAGGAAGAAGAAAAGCTACTTGTAGTTTTGAGAGCTCACAAAGAAGCATTGGGATGGACCATTGATGACTTGAAAGGCATAAGCCCTGCCATATGCATGCACAAAATACTCTTGGAGGAAAATTCTAAACCAGTAGTACAACCTCAGAGAAGATTGAATCCCATAATGAAAGAGGTGGTCCAAAAAGAAGTACTGAAGCTATGTAAAGCTGGGATTATTTACCCCATCTCTGACAGTCCATGGGTTAGCCCAGTTCAAGTAGTACCCAAGAAAGGTGGGATGACTGTCATTGTCAATGAGAAGAATGAGCTTATTCCAACAAGAACAGTGACTGGATGGAGGATGTGCATTGACTATAGGAGGCTGAATGATGCCACACAAAAGGACCATTTTCCCCTTCCTTTCATTGACCAGATGCTGGAAAGGCTGGCTGGCCATGCCTATTACTGTTTCCTTGACGGATACTCTGGATATAACCAAATCGTAGTTGACCCCATGGATCAAGAGAAGACCTCCTTTACCTGCCCTTTTGGAGTCTTTGCTTACAGGAGAATGCCATTCGGACTGTGTAATGCCCCAGCTACCTTTCAGAGATGCATGCTATCAATTTTCTCAGACATGGTAAAAAAATTTATTCAAGTCTTTATGGATGATTTCTCTGTCTTTGGTGATTCTTTCAATACTTGCTTGCATCATCTTACCTTAGTCTTGAAGAGATGCCAAGAAACCAATTTGGTTTTAAACTGGGAGAAATGCCATTTCATGGTACCCGAAGGCATTGTTCTTAGTCACAAAATTTCAAGAGAGGGTATAGAGGTTGACAAGGCAAAAGTAGAAATTATAGAAAAACTTCTTTTACCAACTAGTGTGAAAGCTGTTAGAAGCTTCTTAGGGCATGCTGGATTCTATAGAAGATTCATCAAAGATTTTTCCAAAATAGCAAAGCCACTAAGCAATTTGCTGGTGGTAAACAACCGTTTCCTCTTTGATGATGAATGTAAACATGCCTTTGAAACTCTAAAAGCTAAGCTCACCACAACACCAATCATCACACCCCCAAGTTAGGGATTGCCTTTTGAACACATGTGTGATGCAAGTGACCTTGCAATTGGTGCTGTATTGGGGCAGAGGAAGGAAAAGAAGCTTCATGTTATCTACTATGCAAGTAAAGTGTTGAATAAAACTCAAAGAAATTACACTACAACAGAGAAAGAGTTGCTAGTTGTGGTATATGCTTTCGATAAGTTTAGACAATATTTGATTGGATCTAAAGTTTTAGTATATACTGACCATGCTGCTCTTAAGTATCTTATGTCAAAACAGGATGCCAAACCAAGGCTAATCAGATGGGTACTGCTCCTACAAGAGTTTGACATTGAGATAAAGGATAGGAAAGGTAGTAATCAAGTTGCTGACCATCTATCAAGGGTGCCACAAGATGCATGTCAAGATAATCTGCAATCAATAAATGAAGAATTTCCAGATGAGCATCTCTTGCAAATTCAACATATCCCTTGGTTCGCAGACATGGCCAACTACAAGGCAGGAAGGATCATCCCACAAGAATACACAAAACAACAAGTCAAGAAGTTGTTACATGAGGCAAGGTTCTTCTTCTGGGATGAACCATTTCTATTCAAAAGATGCCCAGATGGAATGATAAGAAGGTGTGTACCGGAGGTTGAGATGAAGGACATACTATGGCATTGTCACAACTCAAGCTATGGTGGCCATTTTGGAGCTGAAAGAACTGCTGCAAAAGTGCTTCAAAGTGGCTTCTACTGGCCTTCCATCTTCAAGGATGCTAGAGACTTTGTGAGCCATCACAATGAATGTCAAAGAACAGGAGGTTTGACAAGGAAAAATGAGATGACTCAGAAGTTTATTTTGGAAGTGGAGCTCTTTGATTTGTGGGGAATAGACTTCATGGGACCCTTTCCTCCATCCTACACATTCAAATACATTTTGGTGGCAGTGGAGTATGTTTCAAAATGGGTAGAAGCAATAGTCACCACCACATGTGATACCAACGTGGTGTTGCAATTCCTAAAGAGAAACATCTTCACAAGATTTGGAGTACCCAAGGGACTTATAAGTGATGGAGGAAGCCACTTCTGTAACAAGCAATTAAATTCTCTACTCCACAAATATGGAGTTACTCATAAAGTGGCCACACCTTATCACCCACAGACAAATGGGCAAGCTGAACTTGCTAACAGAGAGCTAAAGAGGATCCTGGAGAAAACTGTGGGAGCAACAAGAAAGGATTGGGTTAGGAAGCTGGATGATGCACTTTGGGCATACAGAACAGCATTCAAAACGCCCATAGGAAAATCTCCATTTCAGCTGGTGTATGGGAAAGCATGCCATCTCCCTGTGGAGCTTGAACACAAGGCCTTTTGGGCCACCAAACTTTTGAATTTAGATGCTCAAGCAGCAGGAGAAAAGAGGTTACTACAACTCAATGAATTAGAAGAATTCAGATTGGAGGCATATGAAAATGCCAGAATATACAAAGAAAGAGCAAAAAGGTGGCATGACAAGAGGATCTCCCAAAGAACATTCGAACCAGGCTAAAAAGTGTTGCTATTCAACTCAAGACTGAAGATTTTCCCTGGAAAGCTCAGGTCTAGATGGACTGGTCCATACACCATCACCAAAGTATCCCCTCATGGCTATATGGAATTACTTGATGAAGCTTCAAAACAGACTTTCACAGCTAATGGGCATAGGGTGAAACTTTATCTTGGTGGTCCCTGGAGCAAGGAAGAAAATGTACACTTACTAACATGAGCAAAAGAGCTGCAATGTCAAGCTAAGGACGATAAACAAGCACTTCATGGGAGGCAACCCATGCATAGGAGTCTTTTATTTTCATGCTTTAGTAATAATAAAGAGTGAACTAGCATATAGTGTATGCAAGGAACTAAGTTTGGTGTGGCCAATCTTGAAATAATTGCAAAATTTTCTTTTTACAACACTTAGTCACAAACTAAGTTTGGTGTCCATACATACACGAAAATGCTAGACCATGGAGCAACAGTATATTTATTTCTTTTAGTGAAAAAAAAAAGTATACGTCCAAATACAAGAAATTCTAACACCTTTGTATTCTTGTTGCAGGGAAGTGAAAGAAAGAAGTGATGGGAGAATTTTGAAGGAGGGATCACGGACACACACAAAAGAAAGGAGGAGTCACATGCACCTTGGATTTTGTACATCCATATATACCTTGGATTGTGTGCATTGAGGAAAACACCTTAGCATGCATTAGGCAAAGAAGATTCATTTTCCCCATGCCTTGACCGAACCTTCAAAACCATTCCCCCATCATAAATATCACTTTAACCACTCCAACCACAATCATCAAACCTCACTTTACCCTCATTTATATACCATTCTCCATCACCCCATTTCATCAACTCACCTCAGCCGAAATCACACTCAACTTTTAAATCTTCCTTGCTTTGCAGACTTTAGCCTTGATCCTATGTTTTGCTTAACGAAATTTAGAATGCACAATTTCCCCAACCCACCCAAACCAACCTCTTCTTCACCCCCTCTCACAATCACTTTCAAGCTTGTATTCCTTATCTTGTCACCATATCCATCCACACCCCCTTCATAAATATTTTCTTTATGCTTGAAGACAAGCATTCTTCTAAGTTTGGTGTTGGAAGATTTGACCCTTGTGCAATTCAATTTCAATAGCCTCATCATCAAGAGCTAGGAAGGACAAGCAACCCGTAGAAGGTGAAGAACAAAACACCTTTGATCGAAGAAGATTCAAATCCAAACACAATGAGCGCATCTTTAGTTGGATGTAGACGTTGTCCCGGAGTTACCTTTCAAGCTAAGAAAGGAGGAATACTCTGAGATACAAAAAATAATTAGGAAGAGGGGATGGGAGCTTCTCTGTAACCAACCTCAAGAAGTGAGCATGCTTCTCATCCATGAGTTTTACACCAATGTGATAAGAGAATTTGATGATGAAGAGCCATACATGAGCTATGTAAGAGGGGTGACTGTTGACTTTAGTCCAAATGCCATCAACAGGGTGCTAAAGGTCAAACTAAAACGGTTCAAACAAGCTAGCTATAAGAAAAGAGTTGAAAATGATCCAAGGTATGTAGATGTGTTAGGTGACCTGTGCAAAGTAGGCACGGATTGGGTGTTAGATTCACAAGGACAACCACTCAAACTCAGAAGAGGTGATCTCATACCTCAAGCAAAAGAATGGCATGACATAGTGAGGAGATCATTGATCTCTACTTCAAATAATTCCGAAGTAACAGTGAATAGAGCAATAATGATCCACTGCATAATGAAAGGAGGGGAGATCAATGTTGGAGAAATTATAGCCAAGAACATCATTGACATAGCTCAGAAGGTCAAACAGGACAGCTGGATAGGATATCCTAGTACCATTCTGCGCTTATGTGAAGAAGCTAGAGTACCTCTCAAAGAATTTGAAGAAACTGACGTGGTATCTATTGGAAAGCCTCTCATCAAGGAGAGATTGGAATTTGTCACCACAACCCAATTGGAGAGACAACCTTTAGCAAGAAAAAAGAAAAGGAAAGAAGCAAGACAAGAGGAAGAGCCTCAAGAAATGGAAGAAACAAGTACCTTGAGCATGAATCAACTCCAAGCCGCTTTGGAAGGAATCTCTGGGCAATATTCACAAATTCAAAGAAGCCAAGAGGAACAAGCTCAACAACAAAGGGACCTTTGGCAGGTAATGAATCAGCAAAGAGAAGTTCAAGTTCAATGAATGAGTCAGCAAAATGAATATCAAACACACATGATAGAACTACAACAAGAACAATATGCCAAGATGTATGAAGCCATCAACAATTCAACTGTTGAATATGAAAGATCCATGGAAAAGGTAATACAGGAACAAGCTCAACTAAGGAAAGAGCAAGCTCAGCAAAGGGAGCTTCCCCATAGGTTGGATGCTAGACATGACACATTTCACAAAGAGTTTAATGAAAGCAGAATGTTCAAGGAGGCTAGACATAGAGACAGAATTGACTATGATATCTGCACCCAAGAAAAACTCAGCTACCTTTGTGGAGCACCCCCATTGCTCAACCCACAAATCAAAAGTTTTAATGAAGCGCGCGAGGTATTTGAAGAGCAGGAACTTGCAAGGGTGAGATTCAATGCTGAGAGGCTAAAGGAGAAGATGATAAGCTCAGGAGTATGGAAAAGAGAAGAGGGGGACTCAACAACAAAACAACAAGGAGAAATAAGAAAGAAAAAGAAAGAAGATCCAAAGGGCAAAGGAAAGGGACATAAAGACTAAAGGTGGTGAAGTTCTTTTCTTTAGTACTTTTATTAAATAAAGAAGATGTATGTCTGAAACATGGTATACCTTCTAAGTTGTTTTTCCTTTATGCATTCTCAGTTATGTTGCTTATTCCATGTATCACTCACATGCTTGGAATGTTTGCTTGTCTTAAGTACTTTCACTTGACAATAGAATAAAAGATGTAGTTTGAGCAAGAACAGAGAGAAATCTAGCCTAAGAAAACAAGATAGTCTGATACAAAGTGTTAGTACATATATGCTTTCATTGTGAACGAATCAAGAGCTCAAGAAATCAAAAGGAGTTAAGATGCTTGCTTACACAAAACTAGTTGGTTAAGGAATATAAGACTCAAGAAGTTAGAAGCACAAAGATCCTTAACAATGAGGTAATACACAAAATTTTGAAAAGAAGAAAAAAAAAGAGAAATAAAGAAAACAAAGAACAAAAAAAATGAAAGGCTAGGCATCAATGACAAAATTTGGATATGTGTCTGTAGTGATTGATGTTGGGAGACATACTTGGGCTAGTAAATCCGAGGGGTGCTTCATCACCCGGTAACTTGAGTTAACTAACTCGGGATTATCGATTGAAAACTCACATTCAAGAGTAGCTCTATAACAGAATATTTAGCAACCCAAAGAGGTGCTGGACACCACTATCCAGATAAAGTTTCAATGTTATATGCCTGTGAATGAATGTGTTAAGGAGAGAGGCTTGAGTTAGTAAATCTTTAAGAGTGCTTCAACACTTAACAACTTAAACCAACTGGTTTGGGATTGTTGATTGAAAGCTTATGCTAAAGAGCCGCCTTAAGACAAGATTTTTAGCTCAATTGAAACAAAGGAAAAGTGAAAAAGGGAGAAAAGAGAAGTAGAGAAAAGAATAGTTTAAGGACTATGTGCTAAGGTAAAGAAAAAGAGTCTAGTGAAATCAACCAACCTAGTATTGGAGCAAGCATTTCAACTAAGAATTTAGATTAGCCTTGATCAGTTGCACTAAACAGATGACTACACAATTGAGGATGACATTTTTCATGAAAGAATTTTTCTCTGATAAGACATTCAATTCTTGCATCTTAAACTCTTTTGTCAAATTATTCTTGCATCTTAAACTCTTTTGCCATAGGAGGACGTGCGTGCGTGAATCAGAAGACAGAGGAAAGCAGAGATTCAGAAGGCAAAGCATCTCCAAAACTCCAACATATTCTCCATTACTGAATAACAAGTAACCGTTAATCCATGCTCTTTTGTTCATTCACAATTCAACTGATAAACATAATTGACTTCCTGACTAAGATTTATAAGATAACCATAGATTGCTTCAAACCAACAATCTCCGTGGGATTCGACTCTTACTCACGTAAGGTATTACTTGGACGACCCAGTGCACTTGCTGGTTAGTGGTACGCGTTGTGAAAAGTGTGATTCGCAATTTGTGCTACCAAGTTTTTGGCGCCGTTGCTGGGGATTGTTCGTGTTTGAACAACTGACGGATTATTTTGTTGCTTAGATTAGAAAAAAAAAATCTTTCTTTTTGGTTTAGAGTCTTTTATTATTTATCCCTTGTTAAAACACTTTAAATTTATAACTCAGTTAGTTAGAACGTGGTGTTTATGTTCATGGTAATTGGCTATCATATTTTTTATTGATTTTCCTTAAAATTTTTGAAAATTTTGGTCTGGTTTTCTAAAAATTTTAAGTTTGGTGTTCCTTGATGTTTTCCCTCCAAAATTTTCGAAAATAGGGAGCATTAGATCTAAAAATTTTAAATCTTCAGGCAGAACCTACAGAGTTTCTGGCACAGTTTCTACAGATTGCTGACACAGTACATGATAAGGAAGTAGATCAGGATGTCTACAAACTATTACTGTTTTCATTTGCTGTAAAAGATCAAGCTAAAAGGTGGTTAAATAACCAACCTAAGGCCAGCATAAGAACATGGAAACAGCTGACAGAAAAATTCCTGAATCAGTATTTTCCTCCAAAAAGGATGACACAGCTAAGGCTGGACATCCAAGGCTTTAAACAAGGAGATAACGAATCTCTTTATGATGCCTGGGAAAGATACAGAAAGATGCTACGAAAATGCCCCTCTGAAATGTTTTCAGAGTGGGTTCAGTTAGACATCTTCTACTATGGGCTTGCAGAAGGAGCTCAGATGTCTTTAGATTACTCAGATGGTGGATCTATCCATATGAGAAAGACAATTGAAGAGGCTCAAGAGCTCATTGATACAGTTGCCAGGAATCAGCATCTGTACCTAAGCAGCAACCCTTCCATGAATGAAGAGGTTAAAACAGTAACTGCTGAATTCAGTACTGTAAAACAAGCTGCTGAATTCAATCAGCAATTGGATATTCTAACAAAGCAGCTAGCTGAATTCAAGGACAGGCTACAAGAGACAAGGATAGCTAATATACATATGGACGAACAGTTTAAGCAAACAAAGCAGCAGCTATCAAGGCAAATAGCAGAAGAATGCCAAGCAGTTCAATTAAGAAGTGGGAAAACATTAAATACCCCACCTCAAGGCATCAAAAATTCAAGAAATGAGCAACCCACCAAAGATTCACCTGAGGACAGCAAGAGCCCAGGGAAAAATAATTCTGGCACTAAAACGCCAGAAAATGGGTGGAAGGCTGGCGCTGAACGCCCAGACCATGCCCAAAACTGGCGTTCAGCGCCAGAAACAAGGCAGGAGTGGCGTTCAATGCCAGAAATGGGCAAGAATCTGGCGTTGGACGCCCAAATAGGGCAAGTTCCAGCGTTAAACGCCCAAAATGGGCATATTTCTGGCGTTCAGGTGCCAGGAACAGGCAAGGAGCTGGCGTCCAGTTTCACTCCAGCTTCTGACTCTGGCACTCAATTGCCAGTGAGGGATCAGACACACACAAGTACTGA